>NC_088200.1:47432533-47615033 GCF_028769735.1 Zonotrichia leucophrys gambelii | reverse complement strand
GGACAAATTAACAAGGCTTTCATATCTTTATTAACGTTTTTTCACCAAAGTCACACTGTTTAAGTCCTTTCCTCATTTGAAGGCTCAGAAGCAGATATTACCCATAATGACCAGGTATATTTGCAACACTTACTGTTCTTTGTTAAGGACATGAAATATAGAAAAAACAATATGCATATACTGAATCCTAAGTTCCACTCCCTGCTTAGAAGTCATTGATGTATTTTATCCACCATTCTCCCTTTCTTCCTCAATGCACTCACTGTTAGGTTTCAGTCAAGCAATATTTCAGTTCTTTTTACAGCCTTATGGATCTAACATGCCCCTCTGTGTAGCTGCATAATCCCAGCATGTAGTGTGGAAAATACTGCATCCTAATCAACTACTAGGTTACTCCCCACCCTCAGTAAGTGCTAAAAGCATCCTTTTGCCTGTTATCTTCATTCTGATTGGGTTTTCATGGGAGTAAATATCTACTGAGATGAAGATTGGTTTTTTTTAGCCTGTGTTTCTACAGCAGCTATAATCTGAGAATTTCCCAGTAAAACTGGAAGTTGTCTTCAGCATTCAGGTGATGCTAAAGAAGACTATAATTTTTTGAATAGTATGCCTCTTCTGATTTCACATGAAAGCCTTAGTTAAGGCTCAGCATTTATTAAATTTATATTATTGAGGAAGAAGACAGAGTTAGGAAGACAAATTTTTTGTGTTATGCTCTAGGTAGTCAGGTATTGTGTTATCAGATACATATACAGGAGAAAAATGGTGGACATTGCTTCTTAGAGCTTTTTCTGAAATATGGTGGATAAATGTTATCTGAGGAAGTGGGAAAAAACCTGGCCTAACCAAAAAAGTGAATTACAAAAACCAGCAGTGCATCATAGCAGTTGGAGTAGCAGTACATGGGAGCAGATAGGGAAAAGGCCCTCTTCAGGCAGATGGATGAGGAGGCACCTTTTTAATATTTGCTATTACAAATAACTGAGTATGGTCAATTACAGCTTTTCTGTTGATGTCTGCCAAGGTGAATTCTCCAATGAGGTCATTAATTTTGCTTTGTAAGCACAACTAGTAATTGACTTGAAGGATGGGTAAAGACAATTATGGTTCTTTTTCTGCTACCCCACCTCCTCTGGGACACCCATCTCTTCAGCTGTGGTATAGCCTTACAAACAGTTGAAGCAGCAATTATCATTCTTGAGTGATCAGGAATATTCTGAAGAATAACAGAAAGTTTGTAATGGTATCACAGAAATACTCTTTGTGACAAATCAAGCAGGAAAATGGAAGTCCCTTCCTTTCATCTTGTCCCTTGTGCTATGATGTTCCCCTACAGTGGGGCAGCTGCTTGGTTAAATCACAGGTGGCTGTTGCTTTACCTCACCAAAGGGAGAATCCTGTGTCAGAGCATGGCTAATTCTCTGACAAACCAATGGAAATATGGGGTTGGAAGACACCACTTGTTAATGGTTATACAGTAACACCAGTTGTTGCTTCTGAAAATAATCCAGAGGAAAACTAGTCACCATATGAGAAATGCGATGCCATTACAGAGAACAATGGCAAGGTCTGTACTAAAATTTTGGCCATCTCTACTTTCCAGAGATGTAATAATCCCTTAACTTTTGTATAAACCACACTTGCTCCTTCAGGAGTTAAATATACATACAATTGTGACGAATATTCTTCTTCCCTCTTGCTTGTGCCTGTTGATTTAACTGCTTGATCTCCTGACATTATTGGTCACAGAGGAAAAAAAAAATATTCCCAATACTGATTTTAGTTATGCATTAAAACATACCACTTTCCTCAGTCATCAAATTTTAACATTCACCAATGCTCTAATCTAATATTTTACAAAGAAAGGGAATCTGAGATATGGCTCTGATTTTCTCTGTCCACAGGAGAACTTATTGTAATTAGAAATCATTCTACAGAGAAATATTTAGTCATGTGGTGTTGTTAACCTGTTTACCCATGACTAACTCATTAAAATCAGTTTTCTAGTGTTAAATTTTCCTTACATCTTTAAAATATATGTATAATACTGTGTTCTACCTCTTTCTTAATCTTGCCACCGGGTGTACTAGAATCACATGGTTTAAGCACAATTAGAGGGTGACTCAGAGAGTAAGAACATCAATCAGATTCACAAATTTATAGAGATTCCTTTTTTAATACAGGTATAGAAGTAGATTAATAATCCTCACAATCAGTAGTTTTTTTCATTAGTCTGTACATTTAGAGCCAGGCATAAGCATAATTCTGCTGCTGATACATCTCTAGTTATTACTAGGTTTGCAATTCAATTACCTGAAGAGCCTCAAGTACCATTGATTATTCATGGGATTCTTGGGTTGGGCTGGCTACAAAACTACTCATTAATCCCTTGAGTGCCCCTGGGCAGTCAGTATGCATCTAGCATAGCAAATCTGCCACAGCTGCAGAATATAACAGGCTTTGGATAGTGAAGTGGTGGGAGTGAGGGCAGGACTTTAGCCAGGTCACAGACACCCATGGCTGGTACTCTCCATAACAGCATAATAATACTGTTCAAAACACGTAGCTGTGGGCCTTCTGAAAACAAAGTACCTGGATGCTACCTTGGCCAAAACCAGGTGGCTCAGCACACAGCCACACAATTCTTTGTGACTTACTAAGGAAATGGAGGGAAAAAATTCCTCTCTCTCATGGTTTGCATTTGCTGCACTGAATAAGTTGTTTTTTCAATCAAACATACATCTGTAAGAGGGGAGCTGCCAGTTTGCCACAGGGACAGGATCTGAGTGCTTGAGGTGCTTATCCTCATTCAGTGATCTTGGAGATCAGTAATGCCTGTTTCCTTTGCAGGTGGTCCATGAAATGTTAGGAAGTACCAAGACAGTGCCTGAAGAGCAGGACATACTGCTTCTTACTAGCTAGAGCCTTAAGTTCATTTTTTGGAGTCATTGAGAGACAGTGAGGATAAAAGAAGCATGATTTTCTTGTGCCCCTGAAGTACCTAGCCTGACAAAGTCCATAATCTTCATATTCATACTTCACACAAGTTAACTTCACACATTTTATTGCCACAATTAACTATGCTTGTTGCTGGTTTTGAGGTGTTATCAAGGTAATTCAGCAACATTTTGAAGGTAGTTCCTGTTTAAGTTACCCTTAAGTTGCCTAGGACTCGTAAATTTACACGTGTCACACCATTACAAAGTCTGTGATTGCAGGGAATTCATGTCCAAATCAGATTAACCACAACAGTCAATGAAATGTCTGCACTGAAAATTTATTGCTTCCAAATACAATCACACTGCAGTTGGGTGCAGAAAATACTAAGGAGATTACATTTCTGGTCAGGCTGTAAAGGTTAATTTCAAGATCAGCAGTGTTCTTCTTATGAGTACTTGGGTATTTGTGAAATGCTTACAAACAACCTTAAAAATTCTTAAGCACTATGAGGCAGGAAAAAAAACCCCCAACAAAACAAATGATGCGTGTCTTTGCAATTGGGATGGAAATCTTCTGTTTACTAATAACTCCATTCTCATTTGTCTGATTGCTAATGTCCAATGGACCTATTTAGGTGTTTAATGTTATGCCTGTGTCTAACTGCCTTGTCTGAGCAGAGCCAAAATGTTGACTGAAGAATCAAGATCTAGGATGGTCCCCCTGGGTACTTGTGGCCTTTAGATGGCACTTATGCAATTCAAGCAACATTTGTTTCTCCTGGAAGAGTAAAATCCAGGTATTCAAACAAAAAGAAAAGTGCAAATGCAAAGTAAAAAAATAAAACCTCTCTAGATATTCATGAGACTATGATAAATATAGTTAGTGTATTTCAAGCTTTGATTTTTAAAGGTCTAACAAATCTTATTTAAGTAAGGCTGGGATCTATCAATTATGTAAATGTGACTGGAAGACAAAACAGGTCTGTCCATAAGTTGTATTATTGATATTAAATTCTGATTACAGTTATTAATTAACAAATTATGACTTTGTAGAGAAGTTATAAAGAACTTTAGTAGATAAGTTGTGAAACAGCAGGTGAGTGCTGGTGAGACTGAAAAGTAGCAATGTCTTATAAATGCCTTTGTTGAGAAATCTTCAAAATCCCTGGAAGAAATAGCCCCTTACAATCCAATACAGAGGGAATTTATAACTTATGAAGTTGTTTAAGGCAAGCTGAAGTATATTTTGAGATAAAAGAGACCTTGCTTCTTCATGGTTAACTTACTATGGGACCTTCTTATCTCCTGTACCACACAGGTATGATTTTAATGGTGTACATTGGGCTAAATACCCCATTTCTCAAATGGGCCAATAACCAAAATGAATATGTGTTAGAGATTTTTAAAAAATAATTAAGGATTTGAAAGTGCATCACAAGAGAAATAATCTTCAATGTTGACAATTAGTGTTGCCAGAATCACTGGGACCTAGCAGGTCAGTCAATCAGACAAAATGGCTGAATCAACCACTGCTTCAAATCCTTCTTGTCCTGAGCATTGTATATCTATTCCAAGTTCTAGTTGGTCTTGAGGACCTGATTCAGAGGAATTTGATATCTCCAATCGGCATGTTCACTGGACTGGGTATTTCAACTGTCAACTTCAATTTTTACCTGTCAATTACCTGTATGTAATGTGACAATCTAGGTCTAGCTTTGAAATATAGCTAGAAATTTGGTTTTGGAAGTATTTACTGTTTTCTGGCATAGCTTTTTGTTCAGTTTTTTGGGTGGTTTTGCTTGTTTCTTTGTTTTTACTTTAGAAGAGCTGACTTTCAGTAACTTTGGACCTTGTTCTCTTACAAGGAACTTAAATTTTAAAATCTCAGACAAGCTCTGGTCAAGTGCAGTGTTTTATGCAGTATTTCTGCAATTGAATGTGGAAAATCCAGTAGTGTGCTGAAAATAATCTGTATGATTAAATACTAAAAAAAGACCTAGAAGAGCTAGCTGACTGTATGACATGTACTATAAATAGTAATTTTAAAGGGAGTTTAGGGGGACAGAAGCGTGTCTTTCAGCTAGTGTGATTAATGGGGATGATGGCTCTGCTGCTGAAAAGCTTGTTTTTATGTTTTAGCTCTGCTCTTCCATCTTGATGATTTTTTTGCCTCAGGGTAGCTTCAAAATAATTTTGAGAGAGTTCACTGGTCTCACTGTCAAGTCACTGCTGCAGGCTAGACTGGAAATAAAATATCGTTGTTTCATTCTCCCATTTTACCCCTTTCAAATGCTTAGAAAAGCAGCTCTTGCTTCCTGTTAAAACTTGATTCATCACAGCACTGTGCAGCTAGTTCTTGTTTAATAATCAGATCTGTGAATGTGTAGAGAGGACACTGTACAGTGAATATGGCATACAGTTACAGTGCAGGTTACTGTCTTCTTGGAGAGTCAAGGTGGAGAAGGGTTCCACTCTTTTAATTCCATGGTTTGCTTCCAACCCTTGAAAGACACAAAACACTGACATGATTTGGAAGTAAAAATGTTTGGGAGTAAAAATGTTGGACGTTTCACTCCCAATGGGAGTGCATGTTGGGCAATCTCTTCCCATCTTATCTGGAAGCACACATCTCAAAAGGCGAAATCCATCACTCCAGCAGAATTAGATTGTCATTATGTTATAAGTAAAAAATCTGCCCATTTTTTTGGGAAAAACAAAAAAGGGTTGCAGAGTGAAACCAGTTAAACTAGTTGCTGCCAGGGTGAAGTTCTACCTGTTTGTTATTGTAATCACCGGTGGTTTTTGTTAATTGCTTCTTTTGTATCGGTAAGGCCCTATCTGGGGCTAGTTTGATGGCGCTTCTCCCGCCAGTGAGAGGAGGGGACATGGGGGGATCATCAGAGAGAATGCAAAATAACCTCGGGACCAGCATGCCATGGGAAGCTACCCCACCAAACTTACAGAAAGGATCCCGAAAACAATGAGCCAACACAGAATTAAGAGAACAGAGTGATGTCTGGACGTGAGGAACAGAGTGCTGAGCCTGCAGAGATGCTGAAAACCTTTGTTGCCCCTCGCCCTGAGCAAAGACCTCAGCTGAAGCCAAGGCGCTGAGGCTAGAAAAATTGAAAATGATAACATGGGGCTATGCCCACTGCTCTCATGAGGACGGGACCCGCAGCTCTGCCCTTTAGCGGACAAAGCTGCACATTCCTCCTTCTCTGAGTCACCCTGGGAGCCGCGACGGAGTAGGCCGCGGAGTAGGCCGCGGATCCATCGAGCCTCCCAGTCTTAACCTGATGGCTTTTAATAAAGGCATTAAAAAGGAGAAAAAGTCTCCTGCCCTGCTCATTTCAACCAGAAAACAGATGTGAGAACATCTAAAGCAAAGAAACATTGTTTCTGATGCAAAGACAGTGTGTTGCTGTCTACCAAAATGTGTTTAAGAGAACTTTCCTTTGACTACATATAAAATAATAAAGAAAACTAATAGTGCTCAGGACCAATTTTTCAAATATCATTCACACAATCTAAATAGTATAACTGCAATCCCTCCCTTGGTGTGTTGTATTATGCAGCATTATCTAGTGTTTGCACCAAGGTCAGTGGCTTTGATTAACCTACATTATCAGCCCTTTTACCTGGAAATGAAATATTGATATTTTATCCCTAATTTTTTCACTTTTTTCCTTTTTTTTTTTTTTTAAATCTAGTGAATAATTAGAAAATGCAGAAAAATTTATTTTGAATAGCTGCAAATGCAGAAAACCAACATTGAGTTGCTGTGAAATAGCTGAAGCAACTAAGATAAGTTTCCTTCCGGGTGATTTATGGGGCAAGAAATACTGGATTTTGTTAAAGAGGACCTAGGAATGAATTTCTGTAACTCAGGGTGTCTTTCCGGAGTTTCTCCTCCCAGACTATTTCCAGAAGCAAGGGCAAATCTGCTGCATGGGCCATTGTGAGGTACTAGGGCAACTTCTGAGGTGTTGTGGGCAAACTATTTCTCACATAAAAACTAAACTATTACTGTTTTAAACTAAGGAGTGATTTATGCAGGGGAGGTTAGTGAATGACTAGCAAATTGCAGGCCACATAAAGTACTGCAGCTTGACATTTGGGTTTGTGAATGTAGAAACTGATTGTTTTATTTCAATATAAATAGCAGAGGCAGCTGGTGTTATCACACAGATTTGATTGGTGTGGTGTGAAAGATAAGGTCATCCCTGACAGTGTGGGGACAGACAGACAGCAAAATGCTGAGTGCTAGAGGTGTAGCAAAGCACTGCTGTGATAATCCATGGAACTTGTCATTGCCTGAAATTGTTCTGGGAAATACTGAGATCATGTACGGACATTCAATGGGCAAAATAGATTTCATACACAGCACAGGCCACTTGCTAAGAACACCTCTTCAAGAGGAAAAATGGTTTATATTCTGTAACTGAGCCTAACCCTAAGGACCAGACAGTAATAGAACTGAATTCAAAAGGATTTTTATCCTGATACCTGAAAGTGCATCTCCTTGAAAGGGACTGAGCAGCGCAACATATTGCTACTCCCATTCTTGCAGATGTCCGCTTATGGGAAAGGAAACCTATCTGTTCCCAGGGTCTCAGTGATATTGGGCTACCTGGTGCATTTTTGAGCCAGATCGTTTTGACACAAGATTCAGTGGAGCACAGAAGATTAACTTTCTGAAAATGAAAGATAGAAGAACAGGAACTGCTTATCAAATATGCACATTTCAGATGGAACTTCACACTCCGTGAAAAGATTTTAGATTGCTGTAAGCTCTCTGGAGTAGTCCTGACAATGTGTTATCAGGTCATGTTTGCATGACAGTGGCAGGCCATGCAGGAAACATTAAGCCATGTGACTTCTAAGATGGAATCAATCAAGTGAACAGTACAGATACTGAAAACTAGTTTCACCTTCATAAGGTCTGGTTATCTGTGCATCAGACATGAGGTTTTTCAGCCCCATTTTGGTCTGACCAAGTTCAGTGCTGCATTGAATTTTAATGAACTGATATTGTATTATGGATGAAAGATGACACCAAGATGATTTCATGAAAACCAAGTCCCCATGAAATATGAACTATTACTGGAGGCTTCACCCCTCACTTAGCTCACATAAAACACCCATTTAAAAATCCTTTGTCTTGTTAAGCTTTACAAGTTTGTGTAAGGCTTTCCATTATCCTTAAGCAATGTTAGAACTGTAAATGAGGGACTGACACCAACAGTTCAGAGTTTTTATGACACTGAGGTAACAAGACCATGCTAAACACAGAGAATTAATATTCCCAGAACTCTTCTTACTGTCACACAATTATTAGCTCATAGATATTGAGTACATTCAGGAAATGTGAGCAGACCCCAAGGAGAGGTGACTGTCCCTGCTGTGAACAGTGAAATCATTTTCACAGAATCACAGGAAGGGTAAGGTTGGAGGAACCACTGGAGGTCATCTATTCCATCAAACAGAGTCTTCAGGGCATGTCACTCAAGGCTGTGACATGTCCAGATGGTTTTTGAATATCTCTATAGTGTTCCTTACTGCAGAAAGCTGAAAATGGACATACTAGCTTTCAGTCAAAGTTTTACTCTCAGTTTTGCTTAAAAGCTGTAAAAAGAGTCAGAAATCAAATTAGATGATTGTTAACTCATTGTTAACTTTGTGCACTCCGCTAGCAAAAGTAAATTGCATAGCACTACATTTTTTTAAAGGCTGATATTCCAAAGATACTATGGGCTTTGGGGACAGCACCAGAATAACTCTGGATGTTCTCTTCAAGATTTTGACTAGGCAGTTTTAAGCTCTTAGATAAATAGTTAGGAAAATTTTATTTAGTGAAATAATTTTTCTGATCATACTGGTATTTCAATTGCTTTTTCAAATGTGTATTTATTCTTGAGCTCATTTTCACAAAGACTGCTATAATGGCTTTATTTGCTATAGCAGTCATTAAGTAGAAGACTGTTTGATACATCCATCTGTTTTAGGATACTAAACTTCATTTCAGTGCTCATCCTATTGTGTGGCAGTTATCCTTCCCATTAAAAAGAAATGTCAGCCTCTTATGAATGTGATGGACAACTGAACAATTACTCCCACATTTCACTCTCCCATATAAGTGCGAAGTTCACAAGTTCCTTCACTTTCTTATGCTGTTTGTTGAAAATAAGGACCTAGAAAAAGAGGGAACAGATAATTTAAAGTACTTGAGAGAACTGAACACATAAAGAGGAACAGACATTTCAAAAACTGTTGTGTACTCTTTAATACCTGCTTATGAAATTTTGGGTTTAATTTTGAAGTCTATTTTTCCTAACTCACTTCTAAGTTTGAATAATCTGGTTTAAATATTTTTTTCCTGGTTTCATGGGGATTTCTTTTTTTGTTGTTTGTGGTTTCTTTTTGGGGGGTGGGGGGGGGGATGTTTGCAGCTATTACATTGTACAGAAACACTGTGAGGAATTCACTGTATAATTCTTCTTTAAAGACATGTTCCTTCATGTTCTGCCACATGCCAGACATGGAATTTTATCAGCATAGCCAACTTGTTAATTTTTGATGGTTAAAGAAGTATTGTCTATTGAATATACTTTAGACTGTCCTTTTACTCTCTGAAAACGTGTTTGAAACCTGAACATCAAACATTTTAAATGTGCAAAAAGTATAAAGCAAATTTGAGGCAAAGCATTATATCAATATATATATACCTGTCTTTCCAGTGTTGCAGTTAATGACTCAAATAATCTTTTTGTCTTGTTCACATGTATAATTTTTCATGCTGAAAACGTTATCTTTGATCAGAAGTTTAAAGTGTTATATGTGATTCTGAGTCTAAGGAGGCTTTCCCTTAGAAAGAATGTTTTAAAATTCTTCATTCCATGTTCTCTAAATGTGTTTTTGCAATTAAATAAAAAATGCTGCATTTGAATGTAAATTTAAAATAGCCTTGAGAGGTGAGGGCAATTTAAGTACTTCCCCTCCAACTATGTTTTCCTGTATGTGAGCTAAGAGTCATTAGAAAGAATCACATTGTACAGTATTTAATAAAATAGATGCACATTTCAAAAAAACCCCAACCCTCCCACAAGATTATAAAGTAACCCTCTTAACTGCCCCCCCAATAAAAATACAAACCCCAAAACAAACAACAACAACAACAAAAAAAAAACCCACCAGCAAAACAAACCAACTTTACAAATGAGAAGAAACAGGATTAGCCTGTGGGAGGACAGGAAGATCTTTCTGCATCTTGGAACTACAGCTCAAGCTAATGCTAGCTAGTGGCATTGTAATTAAGGCAGAGTGATGAATTTATTGAGTTAATTGCAGGAAGTCTGCATGTTGTGTTTGATGCAGCTGCACTTTGAATTTAAAATATATGTTTGTCATGATGCTCCTGACAGAAAAAAAAATGCAATCAACTTCTTTTTCTTTTGCCTTTAATCACGACTCATAATGCAAAGCTTATTGAGGATTTTTATCATTAAGAAGAGCTTTGAATCAACATAACCTTATTGAATATCTAAGGAAGGATTACATAAACCATGTTATGATTTTTCCCCTAGAGTACCAAATACATATTTTTTTTTCAATAACAGCCATCAACAGGAAATTTAAAGAGTATTTCCCCCTTTATTAGTATTTTTCCTTCAATTTCGTTTAAAGCCTAGTATGTATTGTAACAATATAAAGCCTGTCAATTAGCCCCACTGCTCTAATTAAGGCAAAAGAACATATACTGTAAATAGGAAAAAGAAAACTGCTTGGAAGACTTTTTTTAAATGAAGAAACGCTGTGAAAAATGAATTGCTAACATTCTCAATGACATTAGTGAACAAAACTGGTTTCAGGAACTTTCTTCCTCTTCTCAGACCCATTTCCTATTAAATGGAAGAGAGGATTTAATTTGCTTATTTCTTCTTAAGAAATTTAAATACTATAGACCGTATATATCACCAATATAAAAGTGCAGAACTACATGAACCATAGAATCACAAAATTATTTGGGTTAGTAGGGCCTTAGTCCAACCCTCCTGCTGTGACCAGTGACATCTTTCACAAGGTCAGGGTGCTCAAAACCCTATCCCATCTGGCTTTGAACACTTTGAATGACAGGGCTTCCACAACTTCTCTCAGCAAGCTTTTTCAGTCTAACTTTTTCCTAGCCTAAATCTACTGCTACCCTTCCTCCTATCACTATAGGTCCTGGTAAAAGTCTGGCTTTGTCGTGCCCATAGGCTGCCTTTATCTATTGAAAAGGTGCAGTGTGGTCTGTACCGAGACCACAGAGCACTCCCACTCTTCAAGTCTGTCAAGGTCCCTCTGGATGATGTCCTTTCCCTCAAGTGAATCCACTGCACCACTCAGCTCAGCGTCTTCTGCAAACTTGCTGAGGGAACAGTCAATCCCACCCACTATGCCATTTATGAAGATCTGAAATAGTACTGGACCCTTAAGGAGCACTACTCCTTTTTGGTTGCCCCTTGGGTTTTGAGGAACTCTTTGGACATGGCCATACAGACAGTTTTTTTATGCATCTAACAGTCAATCTGTTAAACACATGTGTCTGCAGTTCAGAAGTAAAAATGTTGTGAAGACCATGAATGAATTTAGAACATTAAGAAATTTGGCATTCTGTATTTTAGTAGAAGGAAGATTTATCAGAGCATCTCCATTAAGAGCTTCTGGTCATCTTTTTGCTCAAGTGACTTTGCAGTATGGAGAGTCAGTTACATTGACATTAAAATTAGCTGTAATGGTGGAAGGTTAACATCTTTAACATTATCATCAAAATAAAATTGGGTAAAATAAATGAAAATAAACTCCTCTCTTTCTTCTCTAGGACTCAAATATGCAATCTTAAGTATGATGTCCACTCAGGGTTAAATTCTAAACGATTTTTATTGCTGGAAAGTGTGATTGTGTGTTGTTGATTATTCAGATTCTGAAAAAGGAAATGCACACAGTCAAGTCTGCCAACCACACTTGGAAAGCTATCATACGGAATTACTTAGGAGTATTTGTGTAAGCAAGGACAGTGTGTTTTGGCTTCCAATATTTGAATTTTTAGTTTTTTCTAGTGTGTTGCGTTTCTTGTGCTTCTTGAACCGTGTGGTGTTTCAGGAAATAGTGTGCTTTGTAACTACATGCAACTTTTTACTTTTCCAGCTACATTTCATTGGCTAGTACTAGATGAATCTATCTTATTGCAACTGCTTCACTAATTTTAGTAGCACACTAATTGTGGTAGCACAGGGAATAAACTTTCCATGTCGTATTTGGTAGTTTTTCCTTTTTTCTTTTTCCAAACACAGAAGTTAACTTTTAAAAGTTTTTCTATTCTTAATAGCTTCCAAAATCTACTTCTTTTTAAAGACAAATAATGTTAAGTCTCAGGAGATTACAAGCATAAGACATTTTTTTCCAAAATAAACCATTGTCTTTTTCTCATTACTTGCTCTTGGCTTAGACCATGAAATAGTGTTGTTGGTCTAACTCCCTGGCAATCTGATTTGTTTGTGTGTGTGGGGCCAAGTCAATCTATGCTTTTACTTCCTAAACTTCAAAGAAATCCCATGAGGCATGAATCTGATGCATGTCTTCCCTTTCCAAGGCACTGAATTCATTTACTCAGTAGGAAAAGCATTCATAAAGGAATATAGAGTTATTATGTAATTTCTAACAAAAGAGTAGATATTGATTTCCAAGTGCAACATAAAAGTGCACTTTTCATTCTGTATCAACATAGCATTTATACAGTTTCTACAGCAAAAGGTCTAGTTAGGATGAATTAAGTTGCATTATTTGTATGGGACAAGAGAATGATTTAAATATTATGTTATTGTAAAACTGTGGAAATTATGCAGCATCATATACTAATTTCAGTACTTGCAGTAATTAAACTTCCTTTAATATCTGCAATATAAAGTTGAAATTCTGGTGAGATTGGTTCAATAGACTAGAGATTCTTCAAATACAATAATCCGCTAGAGGCTCCTTTTGTTGTGTTGCCATGTAAAGATTTGAATTTCCCAAAAGTAGGGAATAAATTCACAGAAAGTTGATGGAGAAAGACAGAAGGCAACGGAAATGTTCCTGGAAAGAAAATCACTGCAGTTAGGAAATACTGGAAGCAACAGACTCTTGTGATCTTAGCTGAAACAATTTGGCAGTCTTGGAGGAAAAACTGTTCACAGCTTATTGAGCTGAGGTGAATTGTTTTCTTTGCTAGAGGAAAAAGAAGTTGTAAAGCAGACAGGTAAGAATGAATGGAAAGCGTGTGATGCTATTGAGAGCTTGCATGCAGGCTGGGAGGCAGAATATGCACATCTTAAAAATCTGAAAAGTCTCCCTTCAAAATAGTCGAGCTATCTCCACAATATGCAAGTATCTCCACAATATCCAATATCTCCACAATGTGTTTTGGGCCCAGTTATCTATCTGGAATGGCACTGTGATTAGGCACAGGGTAATTATGAAATTTTATTTGTAACTTCTCGATTGATTCAAGAAATTAATTCTTCATCCTGTCCAAAGACAGATGACATTTTTCTCCTTGGTCTAACATAAATTATCTGTCAAATATTATTATTATTCCACCTTTATTCACTAACATTTAGCAGATTTACCTCATTAGAAGGGAAACTTAAGGGTGTCATGCAGCTTCTAACAGAAGAAACCTGGTGGATGGGAACAAATAACGTAAAGCAAAACTGCAGTTTAAGTGAGCCAAAATAAGTACACCTATGTTTCTTTAATGGTGAAGAGGATAGTTAAAAAAATTCCTTTGATGCCTTTCACTCTCTTTAGCATCTTCACAGACTTTTTTCACAAAAGAAGAGTTTGTCCTTGGATAAAATTTGCCAAGAAAGCAGTTGCTAAAGTGGCTAAGCTAGGTGCTGCCCTAGGAATACAGTCTGCAATGAGCTGCCTCACTGGGGGGAACTGCAAAGAAGAAATTGCAGCCCAGTGACCTGTCTCTCCCTCCTCTCCCTGGAAACAGGGGTGGGTAATGGGGAGCTGAGGAAGCAATACCTTGCTCTCTGATGCTCTGTGTGTCTTCTGTCCTAGGAAGGAGGAAACAAAGGCTTCAGGTTGCTCCCCAGCAGGTTGCACCCCAGCATAATCACATTTTATGAGTTTACGGCCAAGTAGACACAGACTCCTTCTCACTATTTACAGCACGCCTCACAGCCTTTGCTCTCAATGTCAAAAGGAGAGAAGCTTTAATTTACAGGGGAGTACAAGAGATCAAATATCTTTCATATTATACACAATCCTAGTTCCCCTCTGTTTCAGAGGGAGATGTGACCGCTGGACTTCAAATTCTGAATTATTTATAGAGGGAAAGTATAACTTCTGGATACCAAGACCCATCTCTTTATAGGCAACTTGAGTTGTTGCAGTCAGAGATATCAAAGTTGAGTTTACAGCTCACCCAATTAAGAGATATCCTTGTATGTAGTCTGACCCCAAATTCATGGTGTAATGGATGTACTGCACCTGCACATAATGAATATGAGACAGTTTGGATATCAATTATTGCTTCCCATATTTTTAATGAGCAAAGCATTAACAAAATAAACTTCTTATTTATGAATAAAAACATTAGAAATGTTTGTAATGCATTTAAGTATATAAGCTTGTCTTGCTTCCCATACTTCTGAAACTTTTATTTTTCCTTCCTGACCATCATCTTTCAGAAGTAGATCTATGACTTTATACATTCACTGGCAGCTTTGCTAACTGTGTCCATGCATTCCTTTACACCTTGCAAGACTGTAAATGTATTCCAATGCCAGGCTGTCAGAGGAAGCTGCAGATGTGGGATACTGCAAATCAGAGGTGTGGTAAGAGAGACAAGTGTGTGCAGCAGATAACTGTACTTGATTAGCTAGATTTAAATAGTGTTGGAAGAATTTGCCAGGTGAAAATAAAAATTGTCAGTTCAGTTTAATTTCATGGTGAATCAAACAAGGAAATTAGATTCTGCTACTCTACTAGTTTGACATCTACAGCAAGTGACAATTAAAGATGATGAGAGAACTTATATTTATTTCAAAACTCTTGATTTCTTTTTTTTTTTCTGATGGCATGTAACTTTTATTTACCTTTGCTCAGAAATATAAGTTATTATTATTTGATTGACAAGTAGTGGATTTCAGGAATTCATTATTATATTAACTTCATTTTGATAGAGTACAGCAGTTAAATTTAGAGGTAACTTGAAGTCTGCATTTTATTGAAATAATTTCTTGGGATGAGGCATATCAGCCACAAGTACTCTACAAGGAATAAAAGTGGTAATGCCTCAAACAAGGAAATATTACAGTTTAATGAAGTAAGGATGAAGGAAATGTGAAAGAAATTCATTTTGCTATATTTGGCCATTCAGTTCAATCCTGATTTTCTTCATTACCCCTGGAAAACAAGATTAAATAACAAATCAAAACAGAAACACATTCTTTAAAAGCACTCCTGAAGCCCAAATTCTAATTAAGTGAACTTCACAGTTAAATTAAGGTTCAAAGAGCATGAAAAATCAAGCATAACTGAAGCATGAAATGATTGTATATGAGGTTGTATTCACTTCCCAGCCTGTGCAGTGGAGTTTGTATCCAGGAAGGCTTAGATTTACAAGCAACACAGAAATAGCATAAGGAAATTATTTCCCACCTTATTTTGCTACTTCAGATACAAATGCATTGTTGTCTGGCAGCTGCAGGGAAATCATCAAACAAACATAGAAAAATGGAGAAAAATAATCATTATGGCATATTCTAAAGGAAAAACTCTTTTCAAATCCTGCAGTAAGTTGCCTTATTTTGTAATATGCTCTGAAGAAAAGTTACATATTCTTGCTGCAGTTCATCTGTTAAAAGAAGAAAATTTTTCTCTTATTTCGTCCTTCACCTTGTCTCTAGCTCTTTTAAGATTTTGTGGGCAGGAATACAGCATCTTTACCTACCACTAATTGGGAATCAAGTATTATCAGTCTTAAGTGGCCTGGGTGGTTTTCTTTGGTCCCCATTGTTCTGATTTTCAGAAGGTAGTCTCAAACTGCCAGTTTCAGTATGTAGTTAGTTTTAGCTTGTTATACACAGTTGCTCAAATACTCATGTGGCCTTGTTGTGCTGTGTGATTCTTTCATAGTTCATTTGTTTGCAGATAAAAGAAGACATGCAGGAGTTCTCCCACATGAACTATCTCCTGCTGCTTTCATTCTCACTCTCAAATGCAAACTCTTTAATAGGAAGCTTCATGATGGTTGTTAAACTGGCAGTTATCTCTCCTGTCATGTCCGTAACTGATGTCTGGAAGGGAACTCTTCAGGATAAACATCCCTGGATGATGTTGTTGTTTTATGTTTTTCCTTAAGGATTTCCTTCAAAAATATCTTGAAAGTGGAATTCAATTTTGAAAGTACAAGACTGAAAAAAAATATATTTATTTAAGTGTGCTGTATTATTTTGCACAACTATCTGAAGAAGGCCCACAGGGAAACCACAGAGGTACTTCTCATCAGGAGCTGTAGTGACAGGACAAGGAGTAATGGGTACAAATTGAAAGGGAAAATTTAGGAAAGATATTTGGAAAAACATCTTTACTGTGAGGGAGATGAGACACAGAGTGTCCAGGGAGGTTGTGGATGTCCCAGCCCTGGCCATGTCCAAGGCCAGGTTGGATAAAGCCTTCAGTAATCTGGTTTAGTGGAACGTGTCCCAGCCCACAGTAGGGGAAGCTGAGAGCAGATGATTTTTAAGGTCCATTCCAGCCCCTTAACATTCTACAATTCCTTGATTCTGTAAAGGCCCCTTGGAGGTTCAACAAAATAAAAACACAGGCTGGCTTATCTTTCCCATCCACTACAGGACTTTGTGCATCCTGTATGTCTGATCTTACCAGTTTTTCACGGCTCTTCATTATGGGATGCCATAGTGCTTGTGTTAGCAAAGCAAGCTATATATATTTTAACTACTTGTAGGGTTATTAGGGTTATCTTTAAACTTCCCCAATATTTTTTTTTATATTTGGGATTTAGGAAACAGAGTGGGCAAGATTCAAAGAAAATTTGGGGAAAAAAAATTGTTACATCATCAAAAATACTTGCTTAGGTGTTTTTTGTTTATGTGGAGTGTTTCAATCCTCACTACATGTGGTTTGACAGGTAATAGGAAGGAGAAAGCTTTAGGAAAGCATATATTTATGAAGCATATCTTCATAGTGAAGAAGTGAGACTATAAGTTCTGTTTCAGAAGAGTGCATGTACATGAATGTGAATTGTTGAGATGTTCCTGAGTTGGGGATCTGCTTGCAAAAATGTGGCTTGTTTGTTGAAACTACTCTCATTCATAATTTCTTTAGAAATTAAACCAAACAAAGATACTACAGTAAAAGATTGCCTAATACACTGAATTTTTTGGCTTTTTAAAAAGATTTTACTTGGAAAACATACAGTTTTAACAATAATTTCCCTTCTCCCAGTGAAGCATAATTGGTCCTGTAGATAAGATTTCTGATGAAATACAGTTTACAAAATTATTGTTAGCTTTTTATATCAAAATCAAGTAAGCATTTATGTGGCTCTAATCTTTACCCAGAAACCAGTTTTGTAGATTTTTTTATCAGTTTGGTTTGTTCCTTCTTTTACAGTGAGCTTTTAAAATCACACATAAACTTGTGAAATCCTCATAGAACTTTGTGGTTTCTGACCAAAGCCAGGGTTCAAAGCTGAAATAATAAAGTCCACACATGTAGTTGGGTTCTTTTTCTTGTAATTAAAATTCAGCTAAAACCAGAACACAATTAATTTCAAAATTAATTCAAATTTATTTTAGCATTTTATTTCAGATCAAAAATGATTTTGAAGCTGTTGCTCCAGTTGCTGCCACACAATCTAGATTTCTTAGAGGGGAAAGCTAAACTGTGCTCAGGTCCATGTGCTCACTAACATGGATGCAAATTCCAAGCTATCACTTCTTCCTGGGACAGCCTCCAGCTGAGTGTTTTGTGAGGACATCCAGTAACACACTAATTTTTTTCCAGAATAAATTCCTTATGACTTGCAACAGACACAGGGCCCGCAACATCAACTGCTTTGATATTATGATTGCTCCTAGTCGTCCAAATTACTTAATAAATTAGACATGACTGACTATGGCAACTGAGATACATTTTCTATAATACTCTATCAAAAAGCTAAAAAACCTCTAATACAATAGTTAAAAGCCAGAGGTAGCCTTGATGTCCATGTCCATCTCTGGATCTCTGATACAAGACAGTAAATAGCTGCAATTAAATCTTTGCTCTAATAACTTTTACAATTCAGTTTTGATATGTCATGCCTACCTGACAAAAGCCTGTTTTCAAAACTGCTTTACGTATTGTTTAAGACAGTTGCAATTAAATTTCACTGGGCTTTGAAGAAAGCTCAGAAGATTTTCTTTTATATATAATGAAAGTCTTGCAACAGACTGAAGTAGGAATACTAGTCTAGGCATCTGCTTCAAGACTTTCATTACATATAAAAGAAAACCTGGTTGAGAGCATATTGTATGTTGTGTTTTAATAAAACCTGAAATTGCTGGATGTGAAACTGGTTCATACTCAGTTCATTACACAGTTTAAAGCCAAAAAGTTTTATCAGTTAAAAAAAAATATTCATTGAGCTTGACATGTCTTGTTGAAAGTGTGTGCTCATCAAGTTGCTCAAGAACTCAAGAACTGCCTGGGATTCCATCATGGTGAAAGACTGAGGTCTTGGAACAAGCCCTGTGGCTTTGAAGCAGGCCCTGCTCCTCTGGGAACAGGGTGGAAGAGCAGACCTGGTGAACCAGAACAGTGGCACTCCTGCATGAGCTCTGGGTAGATGTGCAATATTGGCACCTCCAGTTGCTTCTCACTATACCTGCCCCCAAAATCTGTCCATCCACAGATCCTACCAGAGAGAAGGAAGTTGGGTGTCCGCATCATCTGAACAGCCCAGTGGAGTTCACATGAAAACCTTCAGTATTCCTCAATGGAATTTTGCCATTATGTATAAATCAAAAACTCAGCATTAGATTACATAACCCAGTATTTCTTCTTGCATAGAACCTAATTTTATTTAAGTGAAATTCACGTTCAAAACAATTTAAAAGTACTAAATTTCTTCAAAGAGGAAAAAAAATGGAAAATTTGCTTTTTCACTAGTTTCACTGGGATTAATATATTAGAAAAAAGAGAGTTATATAGATACAAGTGTGTATATAGCCATATTCTGGCACTTATGGGATATTAACAACAAAAACAAAAGAGCTGCAAAGCATTAGATCCAATTTGTGGATGTTAGATAGTTTCATTAACCAATGTAATAACAAATGCAAGAACAAGATTAGTGTTAGAATAGCCTTTGGAAGAAAAACAGGAATAAAGAGCCACATGACAGCCATACAGCCCTGCAGAAAGGCAGAGATGGAACACTGGGAGTTAGGGGAAGTATTCCTGAAGATGTAAGCAGAAATTTCTCTTGTGCCTCTGATTTTAGGGAAATGTGGTTATTTACATTATTACACTGTCCATCTTATTTTCTAATGGCAACTATTAGCCAAAAATTTTAACTCAGGTTAAAACCAAATTTTCTCACTAACTTTTAGAACTTTTTAAAACATGACTGTCAGTAAGGAAACAGTACAAAATTTTCTTCATAGAAATAGGCTTATATATTCCAATGGATTTCCAATTATCATATGTGGAAGAGGTCAGTGAGATCAGCAATATTTTTCAAAACACTTGCTTGCCCTTTTTGACTTAATTGTGGAATACATTGTTCAATATCTATTATACCCTTAAGCTTGTACAATTTATTTAAATGAATGACAAAATTTCAGGGTTAGGTGTCTCTAATAATTATATTTAAGCATACTAAATATCTCATGTCCCTGAAATTTAGAGAAACTTGCAAACTCATTCTAAGGCACTTCTTATATCAAAATTCAATTGTTTCAATTAAAAAACTCACCAAGCCACTTTCACTCTTTCCCACTTTAGGAATAAAGTATAATAATGATAAAAAACTTGAAGAATAGGTTAGTGCAAAGAACTTAGAATGTCCACTTTCCCATGTCTTTTATTTTAATGAGAAGGCTAATTGATGTTCAGTTATAAAAGCTGAATTGTATAAAAAGGTGAACACTTAATGGTGGACTATTTTTTGAGAAGTCTAATAAAGAACCTGCTGGCTTTGTTCTTCAAAAAAAAAAAAAAAAAGCAATTTCCTTTCCTCCCCCAAATCCAACTCCACTAAATGTGGTCTGAAATGTGGTCTCCACAAAAGTGCCTCACTGTACACATGCATTCACCATTAACATAAAAGGAGGTGTGTTTAGTTCAGTGCTTCTGAAACAGAACATTTTCTGTACATGTCATGATGTTCTAGAGTGGTGTGTTCAAAATGTTAATTTGAAAATAAATATAGACTGGAAATATGTGAAACTTATTCTAGTCTTATTAATAAAACACTGCAGATGCACACTAATTTCTAGGGTATTGTTATTTAAGTACTTTTTTTTGGTGCAGTTGAATAGGATTTGGCACATATTTTTTATATTTAGATATATCTTCTTTAATAATTTTGGTATAGTAAGTACTTGTATATTTGTGTGAGAATACAACTGCCACTCTCAGTATTTAGGCATGATTGGAAATATCATTGCAATGCGTTGCAGATAGCATAAAGCAATCATCCAAAATATTAATTATCAATTTGAAAACTATCTATCTCAGCTGTAACATAGTGCTGTGGCTCATTAACTGCATATACACTCTCCTCAGAGTACTAATGGCTACATGCAGATATTTCAAACGACTTCATAAACACATGAGCACAGACTGTTAAGCAGTGATTAATTTCTGCAAGACCATGTGATGTCCTATAATTCTTTAATGGTGTCAAGGTGATGTATAGCATGAGCACGTTCACTGGCTGATTCAGCAATATGCCCATGAGAAGTATCAGGGCTGTTCCTCTGTGGTGAGCTCTGCAGGGATTTAAATCACCTTGAAAAACAAGCTATGGACAACAGACTTGCACACAAGAGTGCTCTGTTAAAAAGAGAATAGTTATTTTCTCTTAAAGGTATAACTACTCTTCTTGTAATGTGCAGATGGAGGAAGTACAAAGACATGGCTGCCCTTCACACATGGTTTTGATGGTTCATTATTTCATCTCACAAATTCACTTCATACAAACCTATCCATGCTACCAGAGATAGCAACCAGATTACAAGAAGAATATATTATTGCAGGAGAAGGCAGGGAAGGTTTCAGACATTTGTGGCCCTCCTCTGTAACATCTTCCTTAAATGTTACTCCTGATCAGGGTTACTTTTACGGTTATTCAATTTAAAGTTTCAGAAATTAATATCTAATTTAAACATCATCTTTTATTTTAGCTGCTCAAGGATGCTGTGTGTGCATAGGAGCAGAAGTATCATCAGTTGTCTTGGGACCAGAGCTTCATCCGTTCAGGAGAGAGATTTAGAAAACCATCAATTTTGTCTATGCCTCTGCATGGCTTTCTGCAAAGTGCTCTGTTGTTTCTTTTTCTAAGTACAATCACACAGATATACATCTTGTGGTTATCTGGCTTGTGTTTCTATATTGTATATCACATTTCTTTCCTCATAAAAAGCTCTTCCTGAAGATCCACTGAGATAAATGGAAAGACTTCTTCATACTCGAATTGGTCAATGAATTCTTTTTGGAAGGAAAATACTGTTTGTCTTTCACAAGTCTTTGAAGTAATGGAAAACATTGTATTCCTAGTCAGCAGCAGTCTCCAAGTCTATTTCTTCAGCTGATCCTTGCCAGATGTATTTAGTGTGGGAACAAGTTTACTGGTTCAAACAAATCTTCCTTACATCTTTTTAATAAAAAAAGTATTTTCTATCAGTACCTTTGTATTTTCTTATTCATGGCAAGAGACCAGATGTCAGGTAACTTATGGAATGTGTGTCCTGTGGTCATGACAAAACCATGCTATATTTTAGAGAAATTATTTGTTTGGGCTAAATTTGATGTATTTGGTGTATTAATATTTTTGGGCTAAATTTGATGTATTAACACTTACCATCTAAAAATGTGCTTTTTTTTCTAACTACGTTTTAAAATTCTTTTGTTGTTTCTTTTGTGGTTTGGTGTTGTAGTGTGTTTTTAAGTTTCTTGTGTTATTTCCCCAATTTATGTATTGTTTCCCCCTATTAAGTGTAAAATGGTTTTGTCCCCCCAGTTTTTCCCGCCACAGCCCTGATGTCCGTTAGGTTACCATGGTTACCCCTGTGTCTGTCACCCAAGTTATATAATTTCTCCTACCCCTTTTTCCCTTTTTAGTAAATCCTTTCTCCTCCCTGGGCTCAGTCAATCAGCCCCCCACTCCTCCTGGTTTTCCAGAACTTTCCTTTCTCTGGAGGTGTTGGTTGGCTGTGGTCCCGGGACACCTCCCTTACCTTTTGATTATTGGTTTCCATGGAGTGTCAGTTCTGTGAACTTCATCCCCTCACCTTTCCCGATTGGTTCCACCTGTACCCACCCCCCCCTCCTTTATAATCCTGTTTCACCCCCTATTCGGGGCTACTTTTCCGGTTAGTTACCCTGCGTTGGATCTCCCGCAACACCTGCAATAAACCGACGTTTAACCCCCGGTGAAGTGGTCAGCTCCGTTCCTCGCCAATACCAGTGGTGTGAGCCAGGCCGCAGCCAGCGCAGCCCGAGGCCATCAGACGCCGAAGGGTGCTGGCCAGGAATTGCAGAGGGGCGTCGGCCTTTCGCCCTCAGCTAGCCGGACTTCGAGCTTCGGGCATCGTACGCCCCCCCGCAGTTTGGCTTTTTGGTTTTTCTTTGGGTTTTTGGTTATTTGCTTTTTCATTTGTTTGGGTTTTGTTTTGCTTTGCTTTGGTCTTGTTTTTGGAGTTTGAGTTTTGATTGGTTTTGTTTTGCTTTTTACTCTTTCTGGGCTAAATAGATTTAAAAAAAACTAAGGGAATACTAACCAAAATTCAAATATACTAGAAAAAAATCAGGTAAAAATATTTCAAATTAATCACGTCACTCACAAATACTTTTGAGAAATACGAAATTATTTTCTTTCAGATGTTCTGCAAGATGTGCACAGCATCAGCTTCCATAATTTTTACTTCTATTTTCTTTGAGTGATAAGCTTACATTATAAAGGAGTGAAAAACATAGTATGAGTTTTTTGTGAGTCATAATCATAATCCAATGTTATTTATTAATTTATTTGTTTCATTAAAAGCAATTTCAGAGCCCTAAACATTCTTAACTCTTCTTCATATTTCATAGAAAGAGAAAAAGGTGAGGGGAGAGAAGGCTTTTGAAATAAAGGATGTAAACTAAGTAGGTAAAACCAAGGAGATGAAAGAAGCTAGTTTTTTCCCCACTCAGTTATTTCTAATAATGCAGTGTGTAGCTACTGCAAATTTCAGACACAGTCCTGGCTACATTGGAGATTATAGGGAAGTTGCCCTTAAATTTGAAGAACGATCACTACTGCATTCCCAATCCTCTGATAAATACTGCTGAGCAGCCTGGGAGTGTGGGCTCCATCTGCGTGGGCATCCGCCAACATTCACACTCCTGTGCTTCCTGCCTCCCCTTCCCGAATGAATGACTCCGAGATTTGTATTTTGGAAGTTTTGGCCTGTGGCTGATTGTTGAGGATTCTTGTCAGTGCCATGAGGTTACAGAATGGTCGTGCCTTGGTTTTGGTTTGGGCGGGGTGTTAGAGGGGTGCAGGCTGTGTACCCAAATCTGTCCTCTCTTTGGTTTTAGTATAAATTCCCCTGTAACACTCTGACTGCTTGTTTTAGGTGATTTTAGGTGATCCTACAGCTAAATAGCACAGAGACAATAAACTTACAGTGGTTTTGATTGAATGGTTCTGTTCTTTTGAGAGATGAAGGTTTGGTTTATTTTTTCCAATTAAGTTTGTGTTTGTTATTCCCTTTTTTTAAAATATTTTTTCAAACGATCCACCAAAAGCCTTGAAAAAGTCGTAATCAGAAAGCATGCTATTAAACACAGCTTTCTTAACTCTGTTAAAGCTGCATTGTTGTTGTCACTGTTGTTGTAAGTAGGGGCTTTTTGTTATAAATTTAGGGGCTTTTTAAAACAATATATCTGGAATTTAGTTTGCCAAAGATTTTAAACATTGGAGATTTACTCCCCAAAACCTATATCCCAGCCCTCCCTGTTGTCTCCAACTCATATTCTGTTATTTTAAAAAAATCACAGTACACCATTGTAATGACAGTAAAGGAAAAATGTTAGTATTGCATAATGTTGAGTAGCAAAATTGCACAGTGCTATTCACATGAAAATTTTGCATTATCATTAGTCTTCCAGTACGAAATACAAAATCGTTGTAGCGGAACATTTTCACAGGTACAATCTTGGTTGCTCTGAGAACAAATATCTCAATTCATTGCCAGTGTTTACATTGCAGGAGGATACTATTTGCCATTGTAGAAAGCCTTTTGAAATCTATTACACTACAGGAATTTATTTGTATTATTCTCCTGAATATTTTGTTTTTAAAATCTGTTCCATAAACAGATGTTACTTTGATTCTATGACACAAAAGAATCCTATGACACTCTTTGTTCATCATCAAAAAAAAAAAAAACCCTCCCCACTTGCTAGCCTAGGATTAAGTCCAGATGGGGGAAATTAAAAATTAAATTTATTCTGTATGACACTTACACATCCTGGCGTTTGTCACAGTATGAGAAACCTAGGATAATAGAAAAAAGCTTAATGATAAAATAAAAATAAATATGTAGAGTATGAGGAGTGTTGTTTCATCGAGTGTTCTGCATATATGCAGGCATAAATGATTATCACTATCAATACAGCAGTGATTTGTCAATTTACTTGAATTTCCTGACTTCACTTGCTTTTTCCTATGTGAAATTGTGATTGGTGCTTTAGCTTGTTTCCCAGAGAAGTAATAAAAACATAGAGTAAATGTTTTTATCAGTTAGTGGGCCCACTGAAAATATTTTTACATGCAGAACAGGGCTTTTTGTCACTCCTGCAGATCTTAACAACTGCTTTCAGTGTTATAAACCAGTTATTGATTTGCTCAATGGCCTCTAGTGAAATGGTTTGATTTTCCCCAGTCATGACATAGGTTGCATGCCTAAGCTGTAAAATTATCATCACAACTTATACGGGGACAGAAGTGACACTGACAGCGGGGTGGGGAATGAGGGTTGCAGTCAGTTAATCTCATGTTGTCTCTGCTGCTTCTTTCTCATGAAGTGGATGACATCTCTCGCTCCTCTCATGCTCCAGCATGAGGTCGCTTTCACGGGACCCCTGCTGCATGTGTCCTTCTCCCCACAGGCTACAGCTCTTCACAGATTGCTCCAGCATGGGTCCCTTCCACAATTGGTGCAGTGCTTCAGGAACAGACGGCTTCCAGTGTGCCTCCCTCAGAGGGTCACAAGTCCTGCCAGCAAACCTGCTCCAGCACAGGATCCTCATTTCATGGCTCTGCAGGTCCTGCAATGCTGTGGCATGGGACACCCGCAGGGTTACAGTCTCCTCGGGTCACACGGAGATGGTATTGGTTTTCCCTTGCCACAGCTGGGTATCTGACCCGCCTTGGGCCTCTGTGAGGGGACAGCCTGTCTCACCGCATTCCTAACCATGGGCTGCAGGGGAATCTCTGCTCCAGGGCCTTGAGCACCTCCTCCTTAACGTCTGCAGAAGGGTTTCTTTCACATACTGTCAGTTCCCTCTTCTCTGGCTGCAATTGCTTCTGTGCAATAATTTTTTCCTCCTCAAATATGTTATTCCAGAGGCATTGTCACCATCACTGATGGGCCCAGCCACGGCCAGTGCTGAGCTTGCTGGCACTGGCTTCATTGGGCATGAGGAAAGCTTCTGGCAGCTTCTCAAAGAAACCACCCCTGTAACTCTGCCCCCTATCAAACCCCTGACTTGTAAACCAAATACACTGCCTCAAAACTTAGTTTATTAATTTTCCAGAACAATCTTCTTTGCATTACAATGAATAAAACAAAACAAGAATAGAAATAAACTAATTTAGTATTAACGAATTCTGATTGTTACTTCACAATATTGTCCCTGACAAGTTTTCACCGTTATTCTGAGGTCAGGGGAGTGCCCACAGTTTAATTTTCACTGCTTACTCTCAGCTTCTCAATTCTGCTTTGAATCAGATCAGAAGGGGACTGTCTCAAGCGATCTGGTGTATAGTGTTGACCCTGGCTGGATGCCAGGCACTCCCCAAAGCCTCTCTATCACTCCCCTCTGCAGCTGTTCAGGGCAGAGAGAATATAACAAAGGATTCATGAGTTGAGATAAAGACCAGGAGAGATCACTCACTTTGTAGTGTCACAGGCAAAATACGCTGGAATTAGAGATAGTAATTGAATTTATTGCTAACAAAATCAGAGTAAGATAATGAGAAATAACACAAACCTTCAAAATATCTTCTCCCTGCCTGCCCCCCTTCCCAGCTCTACCTCCTCCCCCAGTGGCACAGGGAGACAGGAAATGGGGGTTACGGTCAGTTCATCACATATTTATCCTGTTCCTCATATATTTATCCAGCAGGGGAGAGGGGCTGCTCCCCTGCTGCACCATGGGGTCCCTCTGGTGAACTGCTGCAATGTGAGTCAAACCATGGGCAATTCTTCCAAAGCTGCTGCAGGGTGGGTCACTCTTCCACAGGGTGCAGTTCTCCATGGACAGGTTGCTCCTCTCTCCATGGGTTCCCTCTCCACGGGTCTCCCACAGGGTCACAGACTCCTCTCAGGCATTCACCTGCTTGAATGTGGGTCTTCTCCATGGGCTGCAGGTGGATCTCTGCATGCCCATGGACCTCCATGGGCTGCAGGGCACAGCTGACTCGCCATGGTTTGCACCAGGGGCTGCAGGAGCATCTCACGTTGGATGCCTGGAGCACCTTCTCCTCCTCCTTCTCCATCCACCTGAGTGTCTGCGGAATTGTTCCTCTCAGATGTTCTCACCCCATTGCTCTGGCCTCAATTACAACTGTGCAATAATTTTTTTTTTCCCCTTCTTCTTAAATATCTTATCACAGCAGTGTTACCACTGTTTTTAATTGTCCCAGCCTTAATCAGCACCACATTTATCTTGGAGCCAGCTGGGATTGGCTCTGACCAACTTTAAGGAATCTCCCAGCAGCTTTTCATAGAAGCCAACCCTGTAGGCCCACCTGCTATCAAGGCTTGCCATGCAAACCCAATAATTTTTCACACTTATTCTAAGGTCAAGGGACTGCTCATAGTTTGGTTTTCACTGCCTGTTCTCAGCTTCCTGATTCTGAATCAGATCTGAAGGTGATTGTGTCTAGTCATCTAGTGAGTGGAAGTCTTAATGATGTTTCTGTTTGAAAGAGTAGAATTCTCTTCCAGATTTTGTGTCTTAAAGAGAGTCTGCAATATCAAGTCTCTGCAAGTTTCTGAGTTTACACGGGCCTGTAAAGGGGTGCTACAAGAATCCCGAGGTTTTCAATATCCTTCTGCCATTGCCTTCACCTTCTTTTGTGCCATAAGGAGAAAGTGTACTGAGAAGCATCTCAAATACACACTTAAATATTATTTGCTTTTCCTTTGCTGTCATGTCTAAAGCACAGGCCCAAATGCTTACACTGGTAAATAGTTGGTGAGCAATAGTGTGTTTCTTGGCATTTATGGACGCTTAAAACCTTGCTTCTCAAGCAGGACTTTGAAATTATTCCCCTTGAATAAATTCTTTCTTGTTGCATGTGTTCTTCACTCAAAGCAGCCTCCAAAATAAATGTCTCACCAAAAAAAAAAAAAGAAGAAAGAAAGAAAAATATTGAATCTGTGATGGGAATCTGCAGAGTGCATTAAATAAAGCATTTTATTTGGACCTTCTTCCTAGTTTTACCTACTATCAATTTCAATTGCCAACAGGAATTAAAAAATGTGACAGTTTTTCTTGTCTCCACAGTAACAGATCCTAAATTACTGTGCAAAAAATAACAATTAGTAAGCATTTAAAAGGGTTTAAAAATCACTCTGACTTCCTTCTTCTAGTTTATCAAAATGTCATTCAATAAAACCAAAGGGAAGAACTGTGCACTAAGTTGTTATACTCCATAAATAATTGGTAGGAATGAGAGAAGATAAAAATATATGGCAAAAGCTAACAGCTGGGGAACAAAAGAATTTGAAAGATGTTTCTATATAATCTGAAATAATTATTGTTGATTTAAAAATTGCATTTAGAAAAAAATTAATTCTTTGCAGAAAAAGTCCTAAATGAAACTATAGTCTTTATATTCATAAAATAAATTCTGTGAATATCTTGTCTATCTGTACTCAAAATTAAAAAACAAAGCTAGCTGTCCTTACATGGATGAAGTGTGACTTTAATGAATAGCAATGGGCATATTCCTGTTTGGCTGTGGAACTTATCTGAAAAATGTGTGTATGACAATAATTTATGCTAATTTGATTTATGAGTCTAACTACCCAAGAAACCACATAAGACCAGATATTTATAAATATGTGCTCCTTTACTTACAAACTTCGCATTGTCTTGACATGGTCGGGGTGGGGGGGTTGTGGGATTTTTTCCCTTTACTTCGGGAAACTCTGGTAAATTAATTTTTTTTCTTTTAGTTCAGATAATGTTTTGTATCTTAAATCCACTAGTAATCGGCACTGGTTAAGCACTTGCATGGTTTAAGTGATTTTTTTTCTTTTCTGTTGATTGTATCTTCCTTTTCCTTTGCTTAGTAGTTAGTATCTGTGTTTTGCAAATGAGACAACTCAAATGCTAGCCTGAACAAAAAAGGTGCAATAATTAATTACAGTATGAACCAACAGCAAATTCTACTTTAATACCCTCTCTGTGTACAATAAAGGAGAGTCGAAATATTTTTTCTGTGTGTCAACATTCTCTCTCCTTTTACTTCATTAAGTCAAGATGATATAAGACCCAGGAGACAGAAGTGCAAATTTTAAACCTGTATTGATTTAACCTTCCTTCTGTAAATATTTCATAGTTCTATAATGTGTAAATGCAATCATGCACAGAACAAAGGACTGCACTTTTTTGTTAGTACACAGAATGACAGAATGTATTATGCCATTTAAACAATATTACTTAGGAAAATACCTGAAGATATTTTGTTATTGTTATAAATATCAAGGGTGATTGATACAACACTATTTTTCAAGAGAAATGTTCATTAAGAAAAGCTATTCCAAACTGTGATTTCCTTGAAGGACTATAATATCATTTGTTAATTACACTTTCAATACCGTTTTCTAGTTTCTCTTTCCCACAACAATTGATGCAGATATTTTTGGATGAAAGGTTACTTCTCTCAGTGCTTCACTGTTTTCTGTTTTCTTACAGACAATTTTCCATTCTGAAATTCCAACATCTTAATCATTTTCATAACAGATGATTGGTGGAATCTTTTGGCATAGATTAT
This sequence comes from Zonotrichia leucophrys gambelii, assembly GCF_028769735.1. NCBI lineage: Eukaryota > Metazoa > Chordata > Aves > Passeriformes > Passerellidae > Zonotrichia > Zonotrichia leucophrys. Next base: position 47,585,552 of record NC_088200.1, on the reverse strand, counting down.
ATGTTTTGTAATGGCTGTTATATGGTCTTCTGGCAAAAACAATAAAAACAACAACAAAATCCCAGAAACTTCATGTACTGAGGCCCTTTAGAAGCCCATAATGATTTGGATGGAGTTGTTACTCTTTTCAAGGCCTATTTGTAGAAACATCACCCAAAAGTAAAACATTGTTCTGAGAATTTCATTCTACTCTGAATTTTTTCTTGTGTAGTAAATGTTATATTTGTGAACGCTGATACAAAAATCGATCTTGCAATTGAGTAATTTTTTCCTGAACCGGAAATGCTATGGCTTGCTGCTATAGGAGTCTGATGCTGACAATTTCAGTGCCACCAGTGGTGGAGTTTAAATTAAAAATAAAACCCAAAAAAAAGTATTCCTAGCAAACAAAAGTATCTAGTAGAAAATTTGTATTTTACAATCTGTTTCTGGGTTGCTTAAAAGTGTTTCTTTTATGTGTACATTTAAAATATAATTAATGTTTCCAGATTTTAAAAGAGCATAGATAAAAGCAAGATAATATACATCTAACCTTAACCATACTGATATTAAACTGCCATGCCCTTTTTCATGTCAAAGCACTGTTCTCGAGAATATTTTTATTGGAGTCATACCAGTTGGTGTGAACTGAGCCTTAGCCTTTTGTCCTTCAATCAGTAATTTTTGAAGAATCAGTGCAGTATTTATCACCATGAGGTTTCACTATGCCACAGTAGCACAAACATTACTGAGCATATTCCGTTTAGGAACATTATGTTATTTAGTCTTCTCCACTCCCATCTCTAAGATGTCACCCAGTCTAAATAAGCATGTATTTACTTTAATGACAAAAGTCTTTACTGCATCAAGACAACTCTTCTTTTTTAAATTAGATTTCATTTATAACGTTAAACTTGACTGAGGTTTTCCTAGAAGCCAGGTTTCCAGGAATATGAGAGAGAAACAATCTGTAATTAATTTTAAAATGTGTAATTTTTCTTTCCTTTGTTTGTATATTGCCACAAGGCATCAGTCTACAGAAAATACTCTGAAAAGGGTCTTACACCTGTGTTTTTAAGTTACTCTTAGTTCTACATGTACGTGTTTGTGTGCATAAGGCAAGGTCTACAAGAAATGTGGCAAGAGTTCAGCCGGTTTAGGTGGCTGAGTAACAGGGTAACCTGCAGTCACTCCTGCAGGGCAAGGGACTCCAGGAAGGTTGGATCTGCTTCAAGAGGAAATCTTAGAGATCCAAAAGCAGACTCTCCTGTTTTCCAGTCAGAGAAACCAGCAGGGAAAAGGACCAGCTCTCTGTTTAAACAACAAGCCCAGGTTGAAACTCTGGGTAAAAAAAGGGTGTTTCACCTCTGGAAGGAGAGGAAGATAACTGTGGGGACTACAAGGTGTTACAAGGTAGGGAGAAAATTAGAAGGACCAAAGCCAAGCTGGGGCTTAATTTGGCAACTGTTGTTAAGGACAATGAAAAAAGTTTCTGTAAATACCTTGGCAACAAAGGGACAGTTAAGGAGATTCTCCATCCACCGCTGGATGCAGTGTTATGGATGCAGCACTTTGTTATGGCACGAGGAAATGGCTGGGTACTTTATGCCTTCTTTCCCTCAGTACGTAACACTAGAACCAGCTGTCCTCAGGCTACCCACATTCCAGAGCTGGAAGTTTGTGATGGAGAGTTGAACGAAGCCCTTATAATCCATGAGGAAATGGTTAGTGACCTATACCAATTAGACCTATGCCTACAAGTCTTAGGGACCAGATGGGACACACATGAGAGTAATGAGGCAATCAGCAAAATTGTTTACCTAGCCACTTTCAATCATTTAAGAAGTGTCCTAATTAACTGGAGAAGTTCCACTTGACTGGAAATTATGAAGAGCCTCAAGAAGGGTCAGAAAGGTGTTCCAGGGAACTAGAGGCCTGTCAGTCTGATCTTGGTGCAAGGGAAGGTCATAGATCAGATCATCCTGAATGCCATCATGCAGCAATGTGCCCAACAACCAGGAGATTGAGCCAGGTCATAGATCAGATCATCCTGAGTGCCATCATGCAGCAATGTGCCCAACAATCAGGGGATTGAGCCAGGTCATAGATCAGATCATCCTGAGTGCCATCATGCAGCAATGTGCCCAACAACCAGGGGATTGAGCCAGGTCATAGATCAGATCATCCTGAGTGCCATTGCGTAGCATGTGCCCACAACCAGGGGATTGAGCCCAGCCAGCAGGGGTTTGTGAAAGGCAGGTACTGTTTGAACAGCCTGATCTCCTTTTATGATTAGGGCATGGATGTTGTCTATCTAGATTTGACTTAAGTCTTTTTGACACCCTTTCCCACAGCAGGTTATTGGAGAATTGGATGGTCAAGGCTTGGAGGAGGGTACTCTTTCCTGGGTTAAAAACTGTCTGGGCCTAGGCCCAGAGAGCTCTGGTGGATGGAGTTACATCTGGTTGGTGGCCAGTCTCTAGCTGGGTTCACCATAGCTCTGTGTTGGGGCCAGTCCCATTTAACATCTTTATTGGTGATTTGGACTAGGAGATTAAATTCATCCTCAGTAAATCCGCAGATGACACCAAGATGGGAGGGAATGTTGATCTGCTGGAGGGCAGGAAGGCTCTGGAGAGGGACAGGCTGGACTGATGGATTGATGACAACTGCACAAGGGAAAGTGAAGGGTCTTATCCTTAGATTATCCCAACTCCATGCAGCATTATAAGTCACGGAAAGTGGCTTGAGAGATGCTCAGTAAAAAAATTACCTAGGGAGTGCTGGTCAACAGCAGCTGCACATGAGCTGCCACATGCTCAGGTGGCCAAAAGGCCAATGGTGTCCTGGCCTGTATCAGCAATACTGTGGCCAGCAGGACCAGGGCAGGGATTGTTCCCCTGTACTCGATACTGGTGAGGCCACACCTTGAATCCTGTGTTCACTTTAGGGTCCTTCACTACAAGAAAGACATTGAGGTTCTGGAGCACGTCCAGAGAAGAACAGTGGAGCTGCTGAGGGGTCTAGAGCACAAGTCTTAACAGGAGCAGCTGAGGGAACTGGGGAGAACTCATTGCTCTCTACATTCACCTGAAAGGAGGTTGTAGAAAGGTGCAGGTCAGTCTGTTCTACCATGTCTCAAGCAAAAGTGTTAGAGGAAATGGTCTTAATTTGCACCAGGGAAAGTTCAAATTAGAAAGAAAAATTTCACTGACAGAGTCATTAGGCATTAGAATAAGTTGCCTAGAAAGGTGGTGGAGTGACATCCAGACATCTCTTACAGAGGTCTTCTAATACCTGACGGAAGAAAGATGAAGATGGGCTGTTGACAAGAGCATGTAGTGACAGAATGAAAGGGAAAGACTTCCAAGTGACAGAGAGTAGGTTTAGTTTAGATATCAGGAGAAATTCTTTAGTGTGAGGTGGTGAGCAACTGAAAGATATTGCACAGAGAAAATGTGGATGTCACAATCCTGAGAGTGCCCAAGGACAGGTTCCATGGGCTCTGAGCAACCTGTTCTAGTGAGAGGTGTCCCTGTCCATAGCAGGGAGTTTAAAACTAGATTACCTTCGAAGTCCCTTCCAACTCAGGCCCCTCTCTGACTGTAGAATTCTAAATTCTACCAGATGAGGTTTGGAATGGATACTAGGAAAAATTCTTTCACTGAAAGAGTGGCCAAGCTTTGGATCAGGCTACCTAGAGAAGTGGTAGAATCAATTCCCAGGAAAAAAACACTGTGGTTGTGTTACCTGGGGACATGGGTTTAGTGGTGAACGTGTCAAGGCTAACAGCTGGACTCCATGACCTTAAATGTCTTTTCCAACCCCAACAATTCTTTGTTCTGTCATCCTTTCTAGCTCCTGACTGATTTTAAGAGAGCCCTGCAGGCTGACAGTAGATCCAAAGTCCTGGTCATAAATTTACAATGCAAATATGCCCCTTTGAAAGATTGACCTACTACATGTGTCATCAAGGTGTACTCAGCACCTGCTTCCAGCAACTAGGGTACATGGGTACACACAGAGTTATCAATCTTCTGCCACATCAGATATGTCTTAGTTCTCACTTGCAACAATCTACAAGTAAGCCTCAGGGAAAAGTTGAAAAGTAAACCTTGACTATTTTCCCCAAGATCATCTCTAATAAAGGTACCTTGCCAGAATTCAAATATATTGTTTGTAATAAATCTAGGTAAATAAATCTGCAGAGATTTCCTCCCCCATTCCCCCCAATAAAAAAAAAAAGAAAAAAAAAAGAAAAAAAGGCTAGGCTAACTATTTCATTGCATTTGCAAGGTTTTAATAATGGAATCACAAGGCTTTTGTTGTATTATTTCAGCAGGCAATTGAAATGCAACATTCACAAATGGAAAATTTTTAACAAGAAAAATCAAAGCAAATATCTTGTTGAACAGGAATTTTTAAAAATATTTTTCTAATAGTCGCATATTGCAAATGGTACTATTAGTAGAATATAGGTGTGAACACATGCAAATGGCATGCAGGCCTGTATCAGAAATAGTGTGGCCACCAGGAGTAGGGAAGGGATTATCCCTCTGTACTCGGCACTGGAGAGGCTACACTTTGAATCCTGTGTTTAGTTCTGGGCCCCTCACTACAAGAAAGACATTGAGATGCTGGAGCATGTCCAGAGAAAGGCAATGGGGCTGGTGAGGGGTTTGGAGCACCAATCTTATGAAGAGAGACTGAGGGATCTGGGATTGTTTAGTCTGGAGAAAAGGAGGCTGAGGGACGACTGTACCACTCTAAAAAACTGCTTGAAACAGTGCTGTAGTGAGGTGGGGGTTGATTCATACTATCAACAAGCAATAGGACAAGAGGAAACAACCTCTAGATGCCCCAGGGGAAGTTTAGATGGCATATTAGAAATAATTTTTTCACTGTAAAGGTTTTCAAGCACTGAACAAGCTGCTCAGGTAGGTGATTGAATAACCAGCCCTGGAGGTATTTTGAAGACATGCAGACGTGGTACACAGGAACATGGTTTAGTAGTGGGCATGGAAGTGCTGGGGTAATGGTTGGACTCAATGACTTTAGAGGTCTCCAACCTTAATGATTCTATGAATCAAACAGCAGGTCTAAATATGCTGAAATGTTTCTATAGGAAGGTTCCCAACAGTGGTTATCAGAAAAAAAAATAAAAAATAAAAGGAAACAAAGCCACCTGCCTAATGGGATTGCAAGGCCTCACCCATGTTACTTCAGGAAGGACAGTTAAAATCATTAGGTCTTTTCATACTCTGTAACCCTTCCAAGGCACTCCACGTTTTGCATAGACTATTGAAATGACAGATAGGTCAAAACAAATGAAAACATTTATTTATTTATTGCACACAAAGACTGATATAACTAAACAACAAAATAAAGGCAAGGGATGATTGGATAGTGACTCTAAAACTGAAGAATATTTTGGATTCAGCTTTTTTCCCTCTACTAAAATCCTCTGCTATCCTGGTCAAGTCACTCATTGTCACTGAATTATCTAGAGCACTAGCAAAAATAAATGTTGTATAGAGACACAATTTTGATGTTGTGCTAGTGTACTGGAAATAATTATGTACATTTGTATTAAAATATACAAATAAAAGGTCTTCTGAATAAACAGTAGACTAAATAGCAGAAAAAGCAGTTCAAGGTGAGGAGACCTACAGCACAGCTAGACAGCATTTCACCATATAGCTGACGAGTGCCTCTTATCACCACGCTTCCCCCCAGTAACTTGTTTCAAATTAATGCTGAAAATCCATGTACTAGTGAAGAAATGTTGACTTCTGATAGATATGATGCCCACATTATTTGTACTGCAACCTAGATCTGTCAGAAGAATTGTTTTCAAACTATTTTTTTCTAGATACAGCATGTCTTTATAGCAACATTGTAGATAAGCACAGCTAAACGTGCAAGGAAGAGAAATATTTTTCTCATTTCTATGATTAAAGTATTTGGTTTTAATGAGAACTTCAGAGTTAATCTTTATGTGCCTTCTTATCTGATCTTGCTTTGCTGAGCTTTTTAAACATAAATGTCCTGAAGCAAAAAACCGGTAATCTTAAAATGTGGGAGGCAGATAACATGCCAGTCAAACTGTTCGCTTTGATGCACACTATCAGAGACAATGCAAAGTGCCTGGTTTTCATCACAAAACTGAACCCTGCACCCAATGCTATGAATATAACAAACTTCTAAAGGGGGATGATGAAAAAATTCTTCTATCTTTATTTATTAGTAGAACAAAGCAAATTCAGCCTTCCAGAGGAAAGTGGGGGTTTTTTTTGGATGGAGATGTTGTAGGTAAACTGACAGGACACAGAGGTATTGCCATTATGTAACACAAAATTCAAATTTCTATTCAAGAACTTGGAGCAGCCTAGCAATGGAAAAAGGTGCTTGATGCAAGTGATTGTCTAAAGAATTAATCTGATGATAGACGAAAGTTTTAAAATACATTCCAATCAAAAATTAAAAATGAAAACAGTAGTTTTGTAGCAGTTCCTGCACCAAATGAGGAACCGCTGCAGGAACAGTGCATCTAGGTAATGTGTCCCCAGTGACTGAGGTGCTGAATGAGCAGACTGTACTTACTGGAGTTAGTTAATCTGATTTGTTGTTTTTCCATCTATCCAGACTTCTAAGTTCTTGTATGATTTATAGTCATAGAATTTTTGAACAGTGGAAAAAAGTAGTTTGTTTCCTAGTGCAAGTGAAAGGCTCAATAATTGTGTTTTAGAAGTTCGTTAGTTAGAAAATATACAACCTTTAGGAGAAGCCCACAATATGAAATGGTGTATTAGACTTTGATCCCTTATTCATCACCATGCAAGAGCTCGGGAATCTTTAACCAGAACTGGAATTGCCATCTTCTCATCTTGTTGCTAGGATAGCACATGCTACTGTGTCTGTATGTTTACTGAGCGTTCAGTAACTTGACTTCATCTTACTGAGTGAAATAAGTTAACAGGAACAGTGGAATAAACTAACATTAACAGACAAATTAAATATAAGGCAGAGAAATGGTACTAAATCTGTAGAGACTGAAAGGCTGAAAAGAAATATTTACTTTGGAATTCTAACCTTCTGATGTACCAACAAGCAAATGATTACAGTCTTCTCTTTCAATTTATGCTTTGTGTTTTCAAAAGAAAGGATAAGCAGTCACATTTTCAAACAAATCTTATTTTGAGAAATGTGCCAATTTACATTTAGGATTACTAACACACAAAATCAACAGTGCATCTGAAAAAAAATCATATAAAACCACAATAAATGTCTCATTTTAAGTTATCATAGAAGATTACTGAAACTTCACAACAAAGAAAAAGAAAACCTATAAATCAAAATCTGAAATATTTCTGAGAAGGAATCAAATATTCCTTTAAAACATGCTCTCTGCTGTGGTGCCCTTCTGGAACCACACATCAACAGAAAGCGATTGAGGTGGACCCCACTTTCCAAAAGATGAAGATAATTGGAAGATGTTAGCAATTAATTGGTGTAGATGAGAAGGTTTTGGGTATGGTAGGAGGTTGCAGTCTCCACTGGAAGAAACCAACAGCTGTTCTGTGCTGGACATGGAATCCACTGGTTTCACAAAGGACTCACTGCAGTACACAGCCCAGTATACCAGTAAAGCTGATAGCTCAGCTCAGTTGAAATATATTTTTAAAAAACCAAAAAATATCAGTCATAGAAAAGCAGGTTAAAAAAGAGTGAGAAAGTGCAGAGATAAGATTTAGGCCAAAAAAGGAAGATAAGGTGTCATGGCAGACAAAAAAAAAAAAAACCCTGCAGCATGTCAAGGAATTTTTTTTAAGGTTTTTGAAATTTTGTGCCTTTGTGGCTAACTAAAAATATACTGGACCAGATGAAAGACGTGATGAACAGGTAGCAGCGAGAAATTGCTGTGTACTGACCATGGCAGACCCCTGCTACCACCTTTGCTTTCCTGTTTAAAGGTCTGAGTGTAACCTGCATCACAGCATGGAGCATTGAGAGATAGGAGAGATACAGGGAGTGAAGGACTGGAACTGAACCTGGCGAAGTGAAGAAGTGCTCTTCCAAAGCATTTTAGTATTTGGTGCAGCTGGTTTGTTTGTGTGGCGGCTTTGCTCATTAGTGGCTTTGGTTTTTCTGGTTTTGCTTTGTTTCTTCTCAACAGCATCCAAAATTAAATAATTAAATATTTGTGTAGTTGTAATTTGTGACCTGGTGGTAAGAAATCTATCTTTACTTCAGTCTGTGAGGTTTCTCACTCTTGCATGTTGAGGTCAAGGAAGTGTGAGCAAGCAGCTGGCTGCTCGTAGGACCAACCTGCTGCAAGTATGAATAGAAGCTGTAGGGACAAGCAGGTGTGGGTAAAGCCTCAGGACCTCTGTCATAGCAGGTGCTCAATGAGCACAATCTAGGTGCTATATATACATCAGGATGGCCAACAAGAGGTTGGATGGGTTGAAAAAAGCATATAACATCTTGTAGAACAACCAGATTCAGGAGGAGGTGCCACTTCAATATTTGGTGATTTTCTTTACACCTGTGTGACCAAGTCCTGCTGAGCTCCGAGAGACCACTGGGGTTTGTGAAGGAATATGAAGGGAATAGACTTGGCAGGGAAGATACCATCTGCTTTTCTATTAGCAGTTGCCATGATTTAACAGAATGTCTAATTAATGTTGGCATTAAATCTAGGTTTTGTCATTTAATTACACCTTGAAGGTCTCTTGGAAGTTTTTTGTGGTGTTGTTTGTTTGTTTGTTTGTTTGGGGTTTTGTTGTTGTTTGTTTGTTTGGGTGGGGTTTGTTGTTTGTTTTTTGGGTTTCTTTGGTTTGTTTTTTGTGTTACACTGATTTTTCAGGAGTAGATATAGGGGTGGTCTATGACCTTATTCACAGATCCTGGTTTCAGTTACATGAATGATGAAAAATGGCTTTGCATTGGGCTTTCCCCACATGATCGAGAAATTAGTTTATTGCCATTTCCATTATTTTTGAACACTGGCAACACAGATGTTTTTAAAGCACCTTGTATTTCCTTTCCTTTCTTTTTTTTTTTTTTTTTTTTTTTTTTTTTTTTCTGACAGTGAAGCTTTCTTTAAGGGTTGATTTTCTCAAAACTTCATTAGTTTCCAGTGGTCCCAGGTGGTTTATATCTTTCTGCTGGCTAGATTGCACAGGATAGCATTGATCATGCTGCCACATCTCAGAGTATGGCATGATGGACCAGGTGCAGTTTCTCATATTATGACTGTTTGTAGATAGCGAAAGTAGGTGAAAGTCTTTGTAGTTTTACCTCCCTAACCCTTCCAAATAGAAAGGAATGAGATGGATGCAATGTACTATTTATGACAACAGTAAATTTTTCTCCTCCTGAGCATGTTTGCAATAGTAATAAATGGTTCTGCTGCTATGACAAAGTCCCTATGGCATTTTTCTGTCTTACAGCAGCAGTTCATGGAGTTGGATGGGTTGCATTATTATTGTTTAGGTCTTAATGAATACTGATAAAATATTCATTGGGTTTTGAATTTTTTTTAAGGTATTTGAAATTATGTGCCTCTATGGGTAACTAAAGGTATCCTGCCATGAAGGTCCATAAAAAAACAGTCATCAGAATGAAAGCATCAATAAAATTGTCTTTACAATCACTTCCAAACTGCATTTTCTGCTGACCTGGGTTTTACTTCTTCTTTAAATATTAATTGTTGATTTGCTAATTTGAAAACACATCCTGGATCTCCCCTAAGCACATAGATACACTTTTTTTTTATTATTATTTAACTCTCCTCCTCTCCATCTTCTCTTGCACTTCCATTTTCCTGTCTTGAATCTTCTCCCACAACAAGCAGGGTCAATGAACCCATTTGTGAGTGATGATAGCGCTGTACATCAATGAAATCAGTAGTAGATATTATAAAGCTACTAGAAGTTGTGTTCATGCATAATGTGGCATCTTTTTGCAAAAGATAGTGGGGAAAATATTTGACAAGTGCAGCAAGACCCTAGAGCTAAAGGGCAAGAAATAGAACAGAGGGCTTTGCACTGTTTTGGTTTTTGACAGTACTATTCAGTCAAATACTTTCCTTGGTCCCAGTTTTATATAATAAAGACAAACAAAACCTTCTCAACACCTGTGTTTAAAAGGAGTGCACTGAAAGCTTTTCCTCCCTACAAAGTTTTCCTTTTGAGTCTTGTTACCTTTCTAGCAAGTCAGTCTTGGCTGTAGGTTTCTGGTGCTAACCCTTCATACAATCATATATTCCTAGAATGATTTGCCTTGGAAGTGACCGCAAAAATCATCTACCACATGCAGGACACCTTCTATTAGCCCAGTTTGCTCAGAGCTCCATCCAGCCTGGTCTTGAACATCTTCAGGAGCATCTACAACTTCCCTGAGCAACCCATTCTAGTATCTATCCTCCTTCATAGAATTTCTTCCTAATATCTAATCTAATTCTACACTGTTTCAATTTGAAATCATTGTCTCTTGTTCTGTTACCACATGGCCTTGTCAAAAGTCCTTCTCCAAGTTTCCTGTAGGCCCCCTTTAGGTACTGGAAGGCTTTGGTACGATCTTCCCTGAGCCTTCTCTTTCCCTGACTGTACAATCTCACTCTACCATTCTGTCCTCAAAGGAGAATTGTTCCAGCCTTTGATCTTTTTGGAGGCCTCCTCTAGACTGTTTCCAACAAGTCCATGTCCTGCTTGTGGTGGGGACCCCAGAGCTGGATGCAGCCCTGCAGGTGAGATCTCAGCAGAGCAGAAGGGCAGAATCCCCTCCCTCATCCTGTTGGCCACACTACTTTGTTAACAGCGGACAACTGGCTTTTCTGGGCTGCAAGTGCACATTGCTGGCTCATGTCAAGGTTTTCATCCACCAGAACATCCAAGTCCTTTCTCTCAGGGCAATCCACTGTCCACCCAGCCTACATCGGGAACACCGCTTGCCCTGACCCAAATACAGCACCTTGCACTTGGGTGTCATACAGGGACATTGTGAAATGTTTTGCACAAGTTCAAGGTGTCTGACACACAAGGTGTCTGACTGCAGTTGCTCTTCCCTCTTCAGGTTGCTGCAACCCTGCCCCAAATTTGTCAGGTGGGATTTGCTGTTAGTGATGCCAACTTGGCCGTCATCAATCACCTTCTGACTTTCAAAGTGTCTTAGTTTCCAAGAGAATGCTCTCCATGACCTTGCCAGGCACCAAAGTGAGAATGACCAGCCTGTAGTTTTGCAGTTTTTCCTTACTGTCTATTTTGAAAATGAGTGTTACAGTTTTCCCATTCCCCTTTCCCCTCTTTTTTTCTAAGTGGTAATATCATTGCATTGCCACAACTTAAGTATGATGGCTAGTGGCTTAGCCACTTCCTCAGCCAGTTCCTCCAGGACCTGAGGATGTTTCTTGGTTCATGGACTTAGGCACCTTCAGGCTCCTTAGATGGTTTTGAACCTGATTTTCTCCTATAGCAGGCAGTTCTACTTTTTGCTACTTGCTCTCTGCAAACTGGGCAGTGTGACTGGAGAACTTCCTGGTAAAGAGCAACACAAAAAAAAATCCTTGAGTGCCTCAGCCTTCTCCACATCCTAGGTAAACTTTCACAAAAATAAGAAAGCTAGAAAAATAGTGGGAAAAGTTAGAATTCATCAGTTGAAAGTAAGGCAACTATTTCAATCTGCAAAACCCTAATTACTGTGTTTTGTCTAGATTCTAATGATTTTAACTGTAAGAGGAGAGCTAAGAAAACATTTTTAAACTTATTACCTAAAATGTATTTGCAGGCTGTGTAAAAAAATAATTCTTACTCTTATTGGACACCAAGACATATTAGTCTTTTGATTTAAATTTACTGAATTTACGGAAGTTTAAAATTGAGCAGATTGATATTTCCTCAGGGACGATCTTCAAAAATATTCTAAGATTTTAGGATAAAAATGTATGCCTGTCCTAAGTTCACATGCTTCCTTTAAAATCAAAGTCGTTTCTTTACTGCTACAATGTCCAGACTCCCTTCTCTGACTTTTATGAGTCTATCCTTTGGAATCCAAGCAGATTTCTCTAATTAGCAAAGTTCCCACATATGGTGCTTGGACTTTGTGTGAATGTGTTTTGTGTGGTGTAAGAGCTGGGAGCTGAATTGGGATTTTTATGATTCAAAGGCAATAGCTCTTCTTGGTGAGGCAAACGAAGTTCATCTGAAGCTAGTGGGAACTAAGAAACATCTCTGGAGCTGAATCTGCTCTTTCTTCCATTTAAGCCTTTGAGCAGGGTTGCAGCCCTGTGGATATTACAGAAACAGATATTAAAGAATTTCCCTAAGTGACACAGCAGCTTTTCACTTGTAACAATATGCCTCCAAAAATGCCTCATGTCTTTCTGAGAATGCAGATGTAGTTTCTAACTCCTAAAAGTATTTCTCTTTCAAGCTGCTTCTGAATGTAGTTTGGTTGTGATTAAAAGCAAGACTCGAGGCCATAATTTCATTTTTGTGGAGTGGGAGGGATAGCTGCACTTATCTTACATATTCTTTTACTAATTTGTCAGGGGAAGTACCCATGCCGAATCCTCCTGTAGAAGAGACTAGAACTATTTTAAAATCTACATACACCACCAAAGTAATAAAATGCAGACTTCTCTAAAACTAGTGTCATTGCTGTGTAGGATCTACCTTCTCTCGAAATGGTCCACAGCTTGTATCCTTACTGTGATGGTGGTGGTTCTCTGGTACACTCATTTTCATACTAATTTCATGATTTGGGCATTTTTTTTCTGTATATGGGAATTTCTTTCCCATCTCAGCCAGAACCCTTTTGAGCAGAGTGGTAATTTTGGCTCTTTGTCCCTAGAGGAACTATAGGGACAGCAAAAGAGGCAGAGCTCCTCGCAAAAAGCTGGTTACTTATTTCTCAGCTATCATGTATGTGGCATATTTTGAAACACAGAGATTATAGTATCTTTATGGAATAAGGATTGCAAACCAGTCCTTTTGTCATAATCCTTTATGATGAGTTTCTGCAGCAGTTAGGACTAAACTGTGTGTGCACAATATAGATTTATTCCTGCAGTCTTCCCTTGGGAATCATGCAATTACGTGAGGATCCAGCCTGTGCAGTCACAAAGACAAGCTTGAAAATACATTAGGAGGGTTTCTGATGTAGTGGAATGTTCTAAACCCACAGAGAATGTTGGACAACACAGCTAAGAACACCCAGTAGTCAGTGGAACGGTTCCAATGGAAATTGTGTTTCTAAACTTGTTATTTTTTGGAATCAAAAAGAACACTAAAGACAAGATTTTTTTCATATTGAAAGTGGCAAAATCTGCAGTAAATTCTACTCAACAGAAAATAAACCTGTAACTAAATGCAGATCAGACAGCTGTCCAGGCACATTGCTGTCTGTGACAGAGAAATGGCTCTGCAGCAGGAGTGTCTCTGCCCCTCTGAAAGCAGCATCCACTCTGTGCCACTACACTTGGAGAAAGGCCCTTGCCATAGACCTCAGGAGTCCAATTTTTTCTCACGTGTGGTGGCTGCATTGCTCCATTTTTCTCCTGGAAATATGGCAGAGAGTTTTTGTTGCAGCATCACTGCATTAGTGAGTGTACAAGGAGAAGCTAGGGTATACAACAAAAGCAGCTTGCTGAATTCCTTTTAAAAGGGAAGATTTTAGGACTTTTTCCATCTGTTATTGTCATATTGAACAAGTTAAAGAAAAAAAAGTTGACGAAAAAAAAAGTGGGAAGAAAAAAGCATTCTAGGATTCTGCTGCTCATATATTATTAGTGGATAACTAAATAAATAGAAGAGACCTGATTTGTTGTCCATTATATACCAACAGGGCACAACATGTATTTGAATACATGGCTACAATTCAAATGATTATCCTTCAGGCAGACACAGATTCCTACAGGACTCTGCCTGAATTTACTCATTCATTAGCGAGGAAATAGTATCCATTAGGGAGAAACAGACCAAGACATATGTAATCTTTACAAAAAGAATTTCAAAGAATTCTTACATGTGGGTGTTTCTCTGTTTGTTGGTTTGGGTTTTTTTGTTTGGTTGGTTTTATTGGTAATAGCAGTATTAGTATTTTCTAAAGAAATTGGTGGAAATCATTTGTGGAAAAATATGACTTAAGCTCTAAATATTATTTACACAGGACGTCTTTAGATTGGTGCTTCTGGTAGAAGTAGTACTGTGAGGTTCCATTTGCTGTAAAATGATTGGCCAAAAAAGTCAAATTTGTTATAAATAATTACAATGTGTCTTTTGAAGACATTTCTATTTGTATGCAGTATTTAGTGAGTTAAGGACAGATGTATCCTTAAATTCCAAATCAAAAATCAAATATTCTAGAATTCCCAATCAAAAATATTTCACTGTACTTTAAAGAATTTTTTTAAAAAAAACCTTAATATCAGTATAACTTTTTTAAGTACAATCTGCAAACAGCCTTGGAGCATATACCATGAAGGGTACTTGCTGTACTGTGCTTTAAGCACGAATTATTGGAAGTGTTCATGATTCACTTAGATGGGGAAGATAAGAAGTTGCTTGATGTCTCATGATCTGTGAAAAGTGCAAGAGAACATTTTATATTGAGTGGGATACCTTTTAATTGTCTTTTTAAAGAAAAGTAGAGAAGATGCAGAAACCATAGTCAGAACATTAGAAATTGAATTGGACTTGATCAGCCTTGGGTAGCCATTGGGAGAAGATGAGTAAGTGTATCTGTATATAAATGTATTTATACACAATACACATTCACATGCTCATACTTAAACATGTGCAGATGTATATATATATGTATATACATGTATATCCAGTATTTAAAATATTTATGCCTAGCTCAGAGATGTCTAATGAAGCATAGTATAATTATGAAATCTTTTAGTTAAGTGATATATAATGCACCATTTTGTATTAATACTTAAAGGCTCTGTCATGATGTATATTATCAAAAGTGTTTACATTTATTTCTGACTTACCAAAAAGGTTTGATATAGACCCTTCACTATTATTGAATATGATGAATTCATTTAACTCTAGTTAAGGTACGTTATGCATTACTGTTTTTAAAAAATAACCTTGTAATATACTATCACAATACACTTCAGACAGCCAACACAGAACTTTTAAAAGTCTAAATGCAAATCTCCATTTTGCTTTTCTACATATATGCAAGTCTGAGTCACTCAGGGAGATGTCATGCAGATGGACAACTGAACACGCCACGGCTGTTTTAACTTTGATATTTATTTGGTAGCTTTAGACTCAAAAATGTTTAGGAAGAAATTTCAAATCAAATTAAAAGGGAAAAATATTCAAACTGTAATTTTATTAAAGGTAAACCCTTCAGTTTTAAAACTTCTTTGCCAAAAGCTTTTGAGAATTATAGCAGCATTCTTAAAATTCACTAAGGTCCCATATTAGAGGAGGCACTACATGAGCACTTTCTAAAAGGCTGTTCAGGGAAGTTTGAAAATGGAAGGCAGATTTATACTTCAGACAATGCAACATGAAAGTCTGCTATGGCCCTCTAAATAAGATTGGCAGGAGAGGTGGAAACAAAATAGCTGTTTAACTATTTTTATTTGAATTGAACTAACAAATATGATAATGCTGTTTGGAGCTTACAGCCTTCATTGTTACTGCCGTGTAGTAATTTAATTTATGGGCAAATATGCTTCTTATACTATATTTAAACATTTTAGCTTTAATTTGCTTGTATTACATGGTTGTTGAAGATGTTAGTCAGTTCTGGGCTCATTCCAAGTACCTTATGAATATATAATTAGAGACTAAAAAGGCTTACAATCTCAATTGTCAAAAGAGAAAAAAATGTTGTGCACTTTTTCTTACCACAGGGTAAAAAATGCCGTTCAGATGGCAAAACCTGTTGTGATTGAATAGAGAAGAAAGATTCACACTGTGGAAGATTCAAAGAGGATGAGGGAAGGCCACAGCCAGTGGAAAACTTCAAAGAAAGATGAGTGACTGTTCAGCTCTACTCAGAAGCTAAAGCAGCATTCACCACCTGGGGATAAAAAAAGAACATTGCTGACTATGGGGATATCACCAAACTTTGAGTTGTCTTGAGATAACTGGAAAAATTTGCAGCTTCTATCTAAGGGTTAATTTTCTGTCTGGAAGACAGTTCTGACCCTGAGTCTCCAAAGCCTGCAAGGTTTGTTTATGGCAGGTGCCAGGCCATGCAGCTTCATCTGCTGGGCATGCTGTGCTTGTCTGTTTGCTCTTTTTTTCCTTCAAGAAAAGTTCTATATATCTTTGGAAAATATTAAAGTCTTTTCTTCTTTATTTTTGCCTTCTTTTTTCTTTCATTTCTGATGGGAAATTTTCTATATATGTTAAAATATCCTAAGAAAGAAGAAAAACACATTAATCTCAACATTTAAAAGTGGGGAGAGTTGTGGTCTGAGTAATACATTTTCATGAACTCAAAATAATGGAAGTATCAATGTTGATCTGCAATTGGTAATGTCCGCTACTGTGTACAACAGAAAATTCTAAGACAAGATTCATCTACTGCAGAAAAAATTGAAGGTTGAAAACAGTGATATGGAAATTCTGAATTATCTTTACAAACTTTCCTTTATTTTGCTTTTCAGAGATAGAGGTAATTTAATAATGTAATCTCTTGAATAGATAAATATATTCAGTTAAGCATCATTTACAACTATAACTCTATTTCAATAAGTTAGTAAGACATTTTGAAATTTCACTTAGGTAAAGAAGTTTTATAAGCATTGATAATATTATTTATTCTAATTTTATTGTACAGAACATAAATAATTGTTTTTATAATTTTCTAAGCAAGTTAAAAATGTCTACTACTGCTATTATTCCCTTAAAATATGGTGCAAGGATTTCTAAATTTGCACATCAGCTTATCACATATTCCAGAGAAAAAGTAGCCCATGGAGATACAAACTGAACACAGTTTTTCACAAGTGCTAATCAATTGAATGAGACAACAAAAAACCCCTCAAGAATGGCATAATTAGATGTGCTACGTCTTTAAGTGTAAATGGCTATAAAGATTAAAATGACAACAGTGAAATCCTCGGGGAAATTGATTTTCATTGTAAAGAGGTAATTTTAAACTTTTAAAAATATATTTGCCTTTGATCTATCTGTATTTGTTGACACAAGATATCTGATCTCTGTTCTATAATAAAACACAGGTTTCTAATATCCCTGGAAATTGAAGTAGTCAAAATATTACAAAGACTATGGATAAACTTTGTATTTCCATTTCAGCCTGTTAATATGATCTATTATTTCCCTGAAACTGGATCTAAATTACCCATGAAAAAAGTGGTAGGAAAAAACTATGTGTCAGGACTCAGTGAGGTGATTCAGGAGCTTATTGTCCTCCAATTTTACTCAGGAAAAAAGTTTACATATTTTACATGTAAATGTATCATGCACCTCTACAAACACATCTTTCATAGGTAAAAGAAATTTAATGAAATGGCTGAGAAAACAGTCATGTCAGTAGCTCTATTTCCATAAACTAAAATTTATTTTGTAACCAGGATCTTCAGTAAATAAACAGAGAAATAAATTAATAAGTAATGTAGTCGAAATAGGAGATTTTTCAACACCATTAAAAAGGCCTATTGGTTCTGAACATATTTTATAAATATTTCAAAAATAGTTCATCCAGCATAATGTCATAATGTTGCTAAGCTCAATTTCCATTTCATGTCCCAGTTATGTTACTACAAGCCTGTACACCTAAAATCTTCATATCTATCTCTTGATTCTGCTTTGGGAAATACTAGCTGTCACACTCATTTTGGACAGGTCATGTTTGTTTCCATATTGATTGTGTAACAGAGAAGAAATAGCTGACAAATACTACTTTGACAAAATTTTTTAACTTTTAGTGTGTGAAGCATGAGGACAACAGTACTGTAATGTAAATGGACTTTGACTTTTTTATATTTTGCAACTCGCAAGTGATTCCAGAACTTTATATTTTCTCCCTACTGCCTTGCTGCTTGCTATTGAGCCTTTAGCAGGTCTCCCTTCAGTTTGGCCATAACACTGTTGACCTTGGTAATGTGTTTGAAGAAACCCCAAAAGCATATAATAATAACTGCAATAAGAGGAAGCATTTTGTTTGTCAGTATTGCTTGGTGCAAAATACAGATTATCCTCTGTGTTTTTTTCAGGGAATTACTGATAGAATATATTCATAGCTTTACAGAGTCTTGCAACAGATCCCTTTCGGGGATACAGTGTCAGAACAAATTTCTGTGCTTGGGGCAAGACTGCTTTTTGAACCTCTGGCTTCATTAGAGTTCTGGGTTACAGAAAACTCTCAAACATACAATTATACATAATAAAGTCCCCAGTGGATTTACTGAAACCCATCATGTTGATAATTAAATTAATGAGGCTGTCAGTTTATGAATTTTTTACTAATATAAGTTGGTTGATATAGAATTAAGGTTTCCTACACTCAAATACATCCATAATGCTACCACATGGTGGGTGATCCTGATAATCATGTCACCCAGCCTGTCAATGACTCCTTGTTCACCCAATGCAGATACATCACCTTGTAGTACCCATTAAAAACTAAATCACCTTTCAGGTCACATATATTTAAGTACACAGTATTTTCAAAAACATCTAAATACAGAAATATAATATATAAATATTTAAGTGAACTGGGAAATACATTTTTTTACAAATATAAGTGATCACAAAGCATAACGGGGGAAGAATAGCATTTTGTAACACCTGGTTAAGATTTATTATTTGATAAAGCCCATGATAACTGGATTTCAAAGACTGAATTAATTTTTAGCCTAAACATTGTCTCTAATTTTAGCTTGCAGCTACATGACAGCCTCATTTTTTAACTTGTCTAAAGTTTAATCTCACTACATTTTTATTCTGAGGACCATTAAATGCACTTGTGGGAGACATGCATTTTTGGGTATGAGCATTATATGCATAAAAATATGCAAAATAGAGTATTTCACTTTTACTACACTCCTGTGATAAATTTGTTTAAATTATGTGAAAAGCAAAGAAACACTAGTCTCAGGGCTCTTATAATAAAGCTAGTAATTTTTAAGAAGAAAGAAAACATCAACGGAATTGAAGTATGTTATAGGTAAGATAAAAAGAAAAACACAGTTCTGCTGAATTGCTTTAGACACAGATCTTAAAACTTGGGAACGTGCAGAGCACAACTGCTTCTGTTTTGTGTGAGCTCAATGATGAATCCTTGGGCATTCTTTCTTATGTAACAACAATTAAAAAAAAAAGTAAAAATCTCTGTATATACTTATTCCATAATCATTATCATTACACCTTAAAGATTTTCATTAGTTAAAATGGAGAAATATGATAAGAATTTGTTGAGGACTTGTGTGCATCTGTGTTTTCTGCATTTACACATCTAATAGCCTGAAAAGGAAATTGTACTTCTTTTGAAACACATGCCAGCTGAATGCATGAAAGTAAACACATAGAAAGATATCAGAAAGCGAGTAAACGGTCTAGACAGTAAAACCTGGTGCCTTTAACTCAGATCATGAGTAGATATAGCTAACTGATTTTCAATATCTTCCACACAATTGAGCACCTTGAGTGCCTAGAGAAGGGCAGCGAGGCTAGTGGTGACTCTGGGACACAAATCCTGTGATGAGCAGCTGAGGGAGCTGGGGTTGTTCAGCCTGGAGCGGAGGAGGCTCAGGGGTGAGCTTATCGCTCTCTGGAACTGCCTGAAAGCAGGGTGCAGCCTGGCTGGGGTCAGTCTCTTCTCCCAGGGAATCAGTGACAGGACAAGAGGACGCATGCTTGAGCTGTGTCAGGAGAAGTTTAGGCTGGACATTTAGTAAAAAATTCTTCACTGAAAGAGTGATTGGGTACTGGAGTGGGCTGCCCAGGGAGGTGGTGGAATCACTGTCACTGGACGTGTTTAAAAAAGAGACTGGATGTGGCACTTGGTGACATGGTTTACTTGATAAAATGGTGTTCAGTCATAGGTTGGACTTAATGATCTCAAAGGTGTTTCCCAACCTAGTTAATTCCATGATTTGGTGATTCTGTAATTTTCAGTCACCATTTTACAATTTACTTGGATCACAAATGTTAAGGTCAGGATCTGCTTACATACTGTCACATCTTTTCTTATATTTGCCATCTTTACAACATTGAAATGAAACTTTTACAAAATTCATTGCTTTATGCATTACCTGTCCTTTATGATCTATACATTTATAGTGGTATCTTCTATGATCACACAGTAAAACAGAATTTATATAACCTTTTCTAATTTATCAATGGGTATTTAAAGGTCCAGAAAGGCTAAATTGATTTAAATTACTTTCTCCTCGATATTGGGGGTCAGTATCTGTTTTTTAGATGTCATACTTGTAGATCATCCCCCATAAAACATAATGACTATGACAGTGTTGGTGCTACAAAACTTTAAAAAGCACATATTTGTTCCAAGGTATTCTTGAAGTTTGTGTAATTACAAGCAAATGTGGTGTGGACATAAGGTATTTGGTACCCAGAAAATTTTAACCTTAAAGGGTCACCTCATGGCCTTTTGGAGGAGCAACGAGAAGTGAAGCAGAATTTGGTTAAAAGGCTTAATGAAATACTAAGATCTGTGTTTCATTAAGATGTGAAGATGTTCTCAGAAGTATGTTGTAACTGAAAAAAAAGGTATCAGATATTTGATTAGAAGTATTTCTCTTCTCTATATTACCTTTTTCTTTCTGGAAAGCAAGATTGAACAGAGTCTGAAAGCCACAAGTATCATATTTTGCATGTGGAAATAGCATTGAAATTTGATGGAAGTTCTGTTATTACCCTTTAATTTGGTAAAGTCCTAACAGGTGTTAAATATATGTTTGTTACTGCAGCAACTCCAATTAGTAAGGACAGAGACTTGTATAAGGTGGAGTTTGAACATTCTGGACTGATTGGGCTCTGCACTTCAGTGCAGAAGGTGAGACAGAAAAATTATATTTAGCTTTATCTTACATTCAAAGAAGTAAATAATAAAAGCACTCACCTGTCATTGTAAATCACTGAGCTATTGGTTTGCCTGATGCTAGTTTTTTTTGCAGCAAGGGAAAAGTTCTCATTACTACTTTTTACATTCTAAGACATACATATTTGGATGTATGTGTATATTTATATACACATACATACAAATATATTTATATATTTATAGGTATCTATGCAAACATATATAAATATCTATGGAAATATATGACTGCTCCTGACTGCACCTTTGCCAAAAGAACTGTAAAATTAAAAACTGACAGTAGAACACAGAAGCACTCTGTAATATTTCTCAGCCTGTTCTCAGGCTACAAAAGGTATATGTTTCTCCTTAGAATGAAACTAGACCAAATGATGTTAATTGATTTATAAAAATTCATTCTTCCTAATATTCCTTTCCAATTATTGATCAGAAAGAAATTTCTGTAAAGTTGAAAAAAAGATAAAATACCCTAAATAGGTAAGTTTTTTTCTGCAAGACATGTTCACAACTCTAAAGTGATTTTTATCAAGCTATACTCATAAGGGAATCCAGGAGTCACTTAGAGGACCCAAACCAAGAAAACCATAGCATTGCTCCATTATTCTTTTTAGTCCACTGATCACCTGAGCTGTGAACAAGACAGTTTTGAATTGTTACTCTGCATAAGCAGCTCAGCTATTGGATTAAACATAGCTTTTTAATTATTTGCTGTAAAAAGTCTGACCAAGGAAAATAAAATGAGTAACCTGACAGAAATAAAGCAAAGAATGACATTTTATAAGGTGTTGCAGTGCAGCTAGAGCAGGGATGGGAAAACTTTCAATTCCTGGAGTGGGAAGCACCCTCACACTACAGCGGGCATACTACAGCTTTTGCTTTGCTCTATTTAGTTTGAGCTCTGAGAAATTCAGGTAAATTTGCAATGGCAGCACAGCATGCCCATGGTTTGACAGACTATGTACATTCTCAGTCATCATAACATCAGTGTCAAGTAGCAGTGTTTAGCTGCTTGGGAATACTGGAAGCTTTAATGGGAGAAAGAATGTCGTAAATTGACAGAGGAGACTTGGCGGTCAAAATAACTTTTCTGTTTCCTGTATTTTCCTGAGCTGCACTGTCACCTTGCTGAAAGATCCCTACTCTCCCATAAATAAAAGGCATAAAACCTGTTTTTTTATTTCTAATTAACTACTTTCCTGTCCCTTCTTGGCTCCATGGGGTCTAACTGGAGAACCTTTTTGAAATCTCAAAGCAAGAAGAAATGAAATTATGATATCTTTTGCCTTGGCATTTTTAATAACTTTTTGTACCTAAATACTTTCATAAAATTGATCTGTCTCTGAAATTTGCTTATAAGCAGTACAAACATAAAAGTTCGCAAACATCTTTAAAATTGTCAGAAATTCTTTAAAAGTTGTAAATTTTTAGTTTCCAGTCATCCTTATCTGTATCTCAGATGAAAATCTAATGATGAGGCAATCATTGTTTAAGATAATTTTCAAGGTAAATATAATTTCTTTTTATTTTTGACTCAAACTGGACTCCCAAAGGGGCTCATAATGGGAAATACTTTATACATGAATCTATGAATAGTTTAACATTCATTACACAAAGATGACAAAGTGTAAAGAGAAGTACACTTCCATATTTTTGGGGTTTTTTAACTACTTCAATATGGTTTGGGGTGGTTTCGTTTTGTTTTATTTTCCCAGGTTTGTTTGTTGTTTGTTTATTTTCTTATTAGTTTGAAGTTTCTGTCATTGATACTACACATAATTGAGTGTAAATGTCATAAAAAGTGACCACAATTTGTTTTGGTCTTGATAGCCAGAGAATTCTCAGAAGGTTCATCCAGGCCTCACACATGCAGCTTCACTTAATTCAAAGCAAAAGCAATTTCTCAGAGGATGTTATACAGGCAACATCTATGATCCTTCCTGTCCTTTCTTATGTATGATAAAAAAAATTATCTGATGTTAGCATTTCAATAATAAGTATCTGAATTAAAAGTTCACTGAGATAACTTTGAATTTTTTGTTTGTTCATAGGATTTCAACAATTTGGGAAATTTCTGTAAATTATTATAAGACTTAAGTTTATTTACTATCTTCAAAAAACTCTCTGCAATAACAGGATCCCAATTTGTAAATTTAAAACACATTGAAATGCTGAAAATTGGATAAAAATCTTTTGGGGCATATGAGTGGTTGTATTTTGATGAATATTCAGAAGTGGATATAATTCCAAAGCCCTGAAATTTTAGTGATGAACATTTCTTTTACAGTATATATTCTTTTACATATGAGAGGAGAAGATAATAGATAGTCACATACAGGCTGAATGTTTTGCAAGAAGAATGTGGAGGTATAGATGTGGTTTCAAAAACTTGTTTTCATTAAATTATTTTCTAACTGGCTGAGGATCAGAAAGAAACTGCAAGCAGAACTCCTTGCACAGAATCATGGAATCATCAAATATCTCAAGTGAGAAGGGACCAATTAAGTCTGACTCCATGCTCCTTGAAGGACTGCCTAAAACCAAACTGTATGACTGAGAGTGTTGTCCAGACACTCCTTGAATTCCAGCAGGCTTGGTGCCTCAGCCACTTCCCTGAGCAGGCAGTTATGGTGACCAGTCCCCCTGTCAGTAAAGAGACTTTTCCAAATCTCCAGTCTGAATTTCCCCTCATGTAGCCAAATTCCATTTCCCCTTGTCCTATTGCTGCTCACCAGAGAAAGTAGACCAGCAGCTGCCCCTTGGCTACAACCCTAGTGGAAAATGTAGATTGCCACAGGGCCATCTCTCAGCCTTCTCCAAGCTGAACAAGCCAAGTCACATCATCCAATTCTCTGAATTCTTGCCCTTGAGGCCTTTCACCACTTTGGTCACCCTCCTCTGAGGGTCTTTGGTCATCCTTCTCCCTACAACCACACACAGGACTCCAGGTGGGGCTGCACCAGCACAGAGCAGGGCAGGACAGTCCCCTCCCCTGTGCAGCTGTGATGCTGTGCCTGATGCACCCAGGGCAGGGTTGGCCCTTCTGGCTGCCAGGACAGAGAGTGCACTCATTTACAATTTCCATCAACCCTAAAGACCCCAGAACTCCTTTCATGGGGCTGGTCTCCAGTCTTCCATACCCCAATTTGTAAGTAAAATAAAGATTTCTCCATCCCAAGCAGTGAATCCTGCTCTTTAATTCCATAGAGCTGTTGATTGATTGTCCAGCCCTTCAGCCTACTCAGATCTCTCTCCACCCTCTAGAGAGTCCATAGCTCCTCCCAGTTTAACACCTTCAGTAAACTCAAGTAATGCATATGTGATTCCTGTGTCCAGATCATTTATGAAAGCATGCTTCCCAGGAAAGCAGTCACAGCACCAGCCCGACTGAATTAAAGAGTATTTGAACAATGCTCTTGGGAACATGGTGTGACTTGTGTGCTGCACTGAGCTGGGAGCTGGACTTCAATGGTCCTTGTGAGTCTCTTCCAACTTAGCTTATTCTGTGATTCTAGGATTTAAGAGCATTGACCTTAAAACTGAGCCCTGGGGAACTGGCACCAGCCTGATGTAACATTGTGTGCTACTGTCTAAAGGAATACTTTAAAAAAACAGACAAAAAGCAACCAAAAAAACTAAACCAAAACCAACAAAATCCCACAACCTCTCTTCTCTCCGCCTCCCACCACCACTGCTTACTTTTAATTATTTAATAGTATAATACATGCTTGAAACATAGTCAACATTGCCAGTCTTTCAAGTATGTAAAAGCTATTGGGACACAAGGAAGCTGTATTCTGAAGTTGCTTTTCTGCAATGCATATAACTTAAAAGGTCTGCCTACTGCCAGAAATTTCAGTGGAAATTTTACAAAAGTTGGTTGCAAAATCCCATTATTTTTGCTGCCTTTTCTGTTGTATTTCCAAAATGTGTGTTCTGCCTTTTGAGCCATCTTTTGCAAAGAAGAGCTGCAGTCCTCTTTATTCACAAGCATTCTCTGAGCACTTCTCTGTGTAACAAAATCCTGCCATTTCAGATTCTCAGTGTTTTCCCTAAGTGGAAATTTTATGTATATATAAATATATTTCAAAATTTTATAACTATAATGGAATAGTTTTTATATGCAACAGTGCATTTTTGTGTTCACTTCAATTTATCTTTTGCAACTGGAAGATGAGGGATTCCAAGGATGGCTTTTATACCATCCACATGTGAAAGTATTTTGCCTGTCTCAGCTTCTCTAGAACAACTTACTCCTCTGTATGACTCATCTAAACTACTGGAGTCATCAGGATTTTATGTCCATGCATTCATATTTTAAAAGGGAAATGTCAATACAATTATGTTTTATGGCTTTTGTAGAACCCCCTAAAATTATCTGCTTCTGTTCTTTTGTCTTTACTATTGGCAGTGTAACTTCAACTTGACAATACATTTTTTCCTTTGCATTGTATTTCTGTTTCTGTATACATTTTTAATGTTAAGATTTCTTTGAATCAAAAAAGTTCCTCTTATGGTCACTAGACAGCATTTTCCTACTAGGTATTTGAAAAAATCTCAGAACAATGATTTATCTCTTATATGTTTAATTTCATTATTCTAAATTTTTAAATTTTAATTTAATAAAAATATATGTGTTTAACTATGGAACAACAAATTAACACTTAATTAAGCACATAAAATGAATGAATCACAGATCAGGCTGCTCAAGGCCTTATCCAAAATGGCCTTGGACAGCAAGTGGATAACATTTTCTGCTATATATCTGCCACATATAAGAAAAAACTTTTAATTACTTTTCTAGAAATAGAATCCTTAATTAGGTTTTGAAAGTAAATTTGAATAAAAGTAAGAATCTTAAATGAAAAATTTCCACTGTTCCTAAAAATAATCGGGAAAAAAATAGATTGGAAAAATGAATAAAACCACATGGTTGTGGAAAATTTATGATGAGATGTTTAAGATGAAATAAATATATAAAATAAAAAATATGGATCATAAAATATTAATTTTTGAAATTGCTTTAATGAAAAAAAGGCTATTTGTCACTTTCTTGTTATTTAAAGTTCATTTCAAAACCTATACTTTGTGACCAGAAATACAAACTGCTGGTTTTTAAGTGTTTTAGAATGAAACAGTAGAAAGCTTTCCTCCACATCATTTCATCAAAGCCAAGTTTCACAGCTCAAAACCACCACTAGTTAGTACAACAGAACAATGCAGTACTATTTACATGTACACCACTGATAATTATGCGTTAACCTATGTACAAAAGAACAACTTCCTTTTAGAACACATATTGTGGTATTGTACACCCCTTACTCCCATGTATTCACTGTATCCTAGAGAGGATACTCAGATCCAACAGCAGAGCCCTTTTTGCCATCCAATAAACATTTTATATGATTGAAAAATCAGAAAATCATAGGACAGGCATAAACATGTTTTTAATCTCCAGTAACAGCAGGATACTAACAGGAGAGCTAAGAATATCAGGGGAAAAAAATGGCACAGAAGAAAAAGTGAAAAAGCCCCATTGATTTGTTGACAGAGGCCTAGCAGCTGTCACAGTAAACCATGGCTCTCCTGCACTTAATCAATGCCACCCTCCAAACAAATCACTCCGCGGCCCAGATGAAAAGCAATCAAGAGGAACACCTTCATAAGCATGAAGCTTGCTAGATGGAGTTCAATGAAGTGTGTCTTTAAGCTTAGGCACTCCAAGCGTGATCTATGACCCAAAAGGTAATGACAAACTCTTAACCCTTTTGAGGAAGGCAAAAATATCTGTCTCTTTTGCAAACAGATTACATCATAAGATCTTCATCAATAATTTTTAGAACATACCATGCACATCTTTGGTGCACAGTCTTTTCTTCCTCTGTTATTGGGTCACTAGCAATTACAGCTTGTCTCTCCCAGTGAGCAACTACTTTAAATGTATTTTTTTTTTGTGGAAGTCAGCACAGGAAAAAAATTACTAATTTTAGGCCTTACACAATGCTTGCAGAGAATTTCTAAATAACTAAAATATTATTTTCTGTTCTTTTTATTGGAGCTTAAAAGTGCAATGTGTTGAAGACTTAAAAAAAAAACCTTGTTATAGCATTTCTTCCAAGGGGAAGTCTAAACACTGCTCTTGCCTGTTTAGTGGCAGTAGATTGCTTGACAGCCTGCTGCTAGCTTATATTTCCTTTTCTTTTTATTCTTATTTTTAATTGACCAAACAGAGGCTAAAATAGACTCTAGAATTATGCTGTCAATTTCATTCACATGAGACAGTAACTCAGACAGAGGGTTTTATTTCACAGTTCACTGAAGGAATGACTTCATCAGCAGTTCTCATGGCATGCCACCAACAGAGTGCACTGTCATATGCTCAATACTTGTACCAATTAGATCTTTAACAGTACTACTGTTATGCTAGTCGTGCATTACATTATAAACATGCTATGAGATCTTTCAATGTTAAATTAATACATAATTTTAAGAACAATTTATTTTTTTTATTGATAGCTTTAGAAAATAGATTGTGCAACACGTATTTCTGATACAAATGGTGGAATGGAGATAAGCATTTTTTATTAGTCTTGTCTCATGCTGAATATTTCTGTTAATATGTATTCTAAAGTCTATTGTTGCTTGACTTTGGGCTTACACTATCCCAACTGCTCACATGGCAGCAGCCAGTAAACATGCCACAATTGATGTGCACTTGGATCTCTTCAGAATGATACAACTGACCTTTTTATTTAATTTATAGTCTATTGGCCAGCACATATTTCCTGCCTAAGGGTCTAGCTTATCTCTCACGTAGTCAGTGGAAATTGACATTTCACTACTTTGCAGGTTAACCTAATGTTAATTAAAGCATGAGGAGGCACTCATCCTTAATATTTTCATGGAATACATGCTATTCTAAAATCAAGCTATTTCAAAATATGAATGCATATTTCAATTTAAAGGTCAGACTACTGAATATGAATGCAAATAAGAAGGTACATATACAGCTAAGTTGTCATGGTTTAGGAATGGTACTTCCTAAATTAGTGCTCCCCTCACTGAGACTCCAAAACCACATGCAACTCATGTGCTTCTCCTCACCCTCCTCCTTCCCCTACAGGTGGCTGGAGAGGAGAATTGGAGACATCAAAGGCAAAGGTCACAGGCTGAGATAAGAGCAACTTACTGGAAATAGCAATGAGATAAGAAAACCAACAGTAAAAGCAAGAATATTACTAACAAAAGGTGTAAGACAAATAAATGGTTGACACAGGAAAGCCATGATAAAATATGACTGTCCCATCACACCACACTTTCTCAAACCTGGAAAAAGGATTCCCTTCTCAAAAGTGAGAGAGTCCCTTTCTCCTGCCCTGGCAATGACATAAGATGGTATCAAATAAGAATCAGGTGCTTGGCCATGCCCATGCATCTTCCAGGTTCCAGTCCCTCTGGGCTACTGTGAAAAATTAACCCTGTTGTCCGAAACCAGGACATTATCCACTCTTTATTCTATGCTGTCTACATCACACCCAGATCCTGTACCTTCCAATCATATACATATATACACAAGCACAGGTATCATTTTCATAGTCAGTGGCTGTTCCTCCAAGTTATTTGTTGAGTTTGTTTAGTCCATGACTGTGGATTCTATCTGCCTTACCATCTTCCAGGGCAGGAGAGAGAGCTGGTGAGCAGTCAGGTGGTTGCAGTTGGCATCACCAACTGGCGTATCTGAAGCAGTCCATTCTCGTTGTCCATGATAGTTCTGGCATACACTGGCAGTGTCATTAAGCAACAAATATTAGACAATTCAACATTACAGACTCTTCTCAGCCCAAAATCAAATCTCCTTGTGGGGTACATTGGGTTTCCTGGTCCCTCTGCTTTACTCACCAAGCACACCCAGAACCTTGAGCCAAAACAGTTCCACAGATGGGCATCTGTTTGCTTGAGGCAGGGCTATTTCCCATATGCACTATGAGACTTTATCCCCTTCTACAGGACAAGGAGGTTTTGACTGGGCAGGGCCATCTCATTTAGTACAGCCTCAGGTGTTAACTACCCTGGTGGCTAGAAGTGGAGAGTCACATGAAGCACTGTTTCTACTCCTTGTTTCATTGACATCAATGCCAATGAGTACATACATGACAATAGCATGCTCCATACATACTCCACTGTACGAATTGTGCACAAGGGACCTCATCTGGATCTACAGGGTACTGCTTGTTATGTAAATCCCTATAGATTTCCTGCATCTTAGGTAATTCTCTCAGGTACCTGACACCTTTCTTCATAATGTTCTATGTTCATAATGTTCTATCTGGGTGCACTACTAGCTCATCCTTTAGAGAACATCTTTCCCTCACACTTGACAGGAGCTGCCTGCAGGAGCTGACTTTCCATACTCATTGTGATCCCCTTGTCAATGCCTAAATCCTGGGACAGGGATCACAGTTGCTTTGCTTTACTACCATCTAGTTTCATACTGTGGGACATGACAGCCCAGCATCAGAGCAGACAGATCACTGCAAGCTCACCTGACTGGCAGCTGAAATCACAGTATGATTATTAATGAATTCCAAGATGTATCACTCAAGTCCGGGGCAAGAGAATGACACTGAATACACATCCCAAATGACTCTTACAGCCCTTGATGTTATAATGTCATAAACTGGTATCACATAGTACAGCAACAAAGTAATCCTGAGCTCTCTCTCACTGAAAAAGAGGAGCATACAGAAGAACGTATGTGTTAGGTACCACACCCACAGGAACAGTCAAAGAATATTGTGACCAGGGGCTCCACACATAACACACAAATGCTTAGACCAAGCTTGTTTCCAGTCCCATAAGGGCAGCTCTGTTACTATTTCAAACCTTCATGCTCCTGATTTGACACTAGTTAAGGCTTTCATAATTTAGGAACGGTATTCCTCAATTTCCTCCCTGACACTCACCTCACTTGCTTCCCCTCTCCCATCTTCTGCTCACAGGTGGCTGGAGAGGAGTATTAGAGGCACACAAGGCAAGACCATGGGCAGCAATAAGAATGATTTATGGGAAGCAGCAATGAGATAAGGAAAACAAACAGTAACAGCAACAATATTAACAACAAAGAAACTATTTACATAGAGGAACCATGACAAAATACTGACTGACCAACTGTCCCACCACACCACACTTTCTCCTGCCCAGAAAATCAATGGTCTTCTTGGAAGTGCAAGAGTCTGTCTCCCCTGTGACTCGCCTGTGACTCTCCTGGCACTGATTTAAGATAACACAGAATAACATTAGGGTCTTGGCCATACAACTCCAGCCTGGGCCCTTCCATGGCCACTGCAGAAAATCAGCACTGTCCTTGTCTGAAACCAGGACACATATATATATTGTGATTCAAGAAGCCTGTAAAATAGTTCTTGAAGCTACCTAATTATTTGTCAGCTAGCTAATAATGATAATAATAATATTTAAAACATGCCATGTATGATATATGCTATATTTGCTATGCCTTAAATGAATTAGGATAAACGCATGATTCCAGATCACTAGAAGGATAGTAAGGAAGCCCTTAAATTGGAGATACAACTTTGTTAGCTCACAGTAATTTGTTGATATCCACTGTTTAGAATCATATTTTCTGAGCAGCAATCAAATCTATCCTGAGAATTTTAAAGAGCTATTCCTTGTTGACACTCTCCATGTAGAAAAATGGGAAATGGCTCTGTTATAAAAGGCTAAATAAGATTAACCATTTGGAGAAGTATGACTGTGTGCTTTTTCTGACTTTTCGTCAGCTGTCACCTAAGGGTTCTGTACTGGTCACTCCCAGAATCCCAAACCATTTTGCATGGTCCTTTTCTGAGCAGGGGCAGATAATCTAGCTAAAACATTCAAATATGATGCAAAAGAGAATTCCTTCTCTAAAGATCAAACAGTTTTAGTATAATAGCAGATTACACAAAGGCATTAACCTAAAATCTGTGTCATTAAGGGAGACTTTTAAACATTAAAACATTTCAAACATTAACTTAGGTATCACAGGCTAGGGACACACTTGGCCAGAACTCTTTTGAATTATCTTCCTTGAAAATGATCAAATACTCAAATAATTGTTTGTCAGAGAAAACAGAGGGATATGAGTGATGCTCACACTCAGTGAGCAGTGTTGGTGCTGGTTAACTAGTCTGTCTGAGTTATCCCTCAGAATGGTCTTCAAGTGGGGAACCTTTGTTCAGGGCTGCAAAGCTTTCCTGACACTATTGTAGTATGGGCAAATACTAGGCCAGGAAGCAGCTGCAATGCAGAATGTGTCAGAAGATTTCCCTTTACAGTTTAAATATATTTTTCTGTCATATTCATGACTGATTCAAATTCAGTACAACTGAAGCTGATGAAAGGCAGTCTGCTGGTGTCAGATTTGTTGCCAAGTTCAGCCAAACCAGTGAAGTTCAAAATTCTGGTAAGTCTAGATAAAGAAAAAAAAAAAAAAAAAAACCAAAAAAAACCCCAAAAAACAACGCAAAACAAAATCAAAAAACAAAACATCAACTTTGGAAGATAAGGACAGGGAAAATAATATTTCTGATTTTTCCTCATTCAGAATCAGAATCCTTTCCTGAATAAGTTTTGCTCAGCTGAGAATTTAAATGATACTGGAGGGAAATAAAGCTGCTTCCAGTAATACACTCAAAAATAATTTTGTGACTTCATTTCATGACATGAAGCTACACAGCACATCATAAATTTATTTCCCAAAGTCTAGGATTTATGTCTGCTTTACATCCACATCACATCATAATACGATGCAGTTTGACACACCATAATTTGTTTTTAATAATACATTATTTCAGGAGCTGGAAAAGTGTCAAGCCTTTGTGGGATTTATTTATTTATTTTCTGTGCAAAATTAGTGACTGCTCTGATATTGCTGCAACTCCAAATTAATCCAGTTATTCTGTGATTTGATAGCATGGGGGAAGTGTGTTTAGAATTTCCTGATGTAAAAAAAAAGAAATTGCAAGAAAGACAGTGCTATTCATCACTGCATGCTTTGTACTTACATTCTGTTTAGTGCAAATATTTCATCAAAATAGTACATACCCCATGGTTGACTGAATAAGAGGAAGAAGGATAGGCTTAGGGGTTCTTCGAGTTCTTGCCTGCAAACATGTCTCAGAAAACAGAAATAGAAACTTGCAAAACAAAGTATAATTGTATTATTCAGAATCATCATTATTAGTTTCCTGTGTACCTAATGTTTCATCTAGTGTATGATTACCCTATTGCCTTTTTCTCGTTGTCCCTTAAATTTTTTAATGGTATATCACAACCATAACTTTTGTGTTAACAAACTCAAAGTATAAATGGCTAGCATTCCATATCAAGTTTTACTGGCTACCACTATTTGACTAAAAATTATCATCAGTACTTATATTAAAAATGTAAACATATTTTAGTATTTGTGGGGGTTTTGCCTTTTCTTTCCCCTCATCCATTCCTTGATTTAAACTCTTTCTCATTTTTTTCATTAGAGACCTCATTTTGTTTTATTTTTAATTAATGATGATTATTACACTTACCATTTCTTCAATTGCTAATTCTAGCAACAGCATGAGTGTTTTGAAACATTGCATTTAATTGCAGTCATTACAGAAAGAAAAGCCTAGCTGGACTTTTCTTTGAAAAGAAAAAGAGAAGAGGCCTGAAAACCTATCTAGCTCCTTTATAATGGTAATTTGAAAGAAAAAAAATCTTTGTTGGATAATGCTTTTTTAAATCAGAGTAAATTGATCATTGTTGTTTCTCTGGAGGACTCAAAGTGATTTCACTACTTCACCTTTCTCTGAAACATTATTTTGTCAGGTAAGACATTTTAAAGCCTTTCTTCTCATTTCTGTTTCTCACAGCTTTACATTTCTTCAGATTTAACTGATCATGCTTGATAATTCATACATCTGTGACATATGGTACATTTCAAGTAATATGGCTCTTATTTTTTATCTTTACAAGCTAAAGATTGCAGCTTGGTATAGGTAATACTTGAGTTCTTGCACAGCAATATCTCTGCTTTAAAGCCTAGTCAGGAATCAGGCCTGGACTCTTCTTAAGGACAATGGGCTGTCACTCTTGGCTCAGAGAAAGGTGAACAGAAACAATAAAAGCATTGCTAACTTGTGGTAGCTTTAACTATTTCAAGGAAAAGTGAAAGATATGATGATGTGACAAACTTTCATAAAGTGTATTTGCCATTTCTGTAGTAGGTTCAAGGTAAAAGTAGTGGAAAATCCATGCCAGGTAGCTCAAACCCAATTTCCATATTCTCATTCAAAACATGTTTTGAATTCATGATTCCTATTCTGTAGTTTCACAGAGTGTTTTAGAAAAATAGCCACTGAACACTGAACTAGTAATGAGGCATTTCTGAAAAGTTTCTCTTTGTTTTTGTAATTTAAATATGAAATCCCCTTTTTGTTTCTTTTTGTTCACTTTTGTTACATTTCATGCTTATCTTTATTTGCACTAAAATTGCAGGAATAGGACCTAGATACTATTTTCAAAAATTATTTAGGAACTGAATTCTAATAGAGAAATCATTGGATTTAATTGCTTAAATAATTTTCAATTTAAAATTCTTAAGAAAGAAAGAGTCCTATTGAAAATTTCACCTTTTTTCAGTATTAAAAGTATGCATGGTTTTACTCATCAGTAAAGCTATTAAATTGTGACTTACTTTACTACAGTTCTTTAGTTAGTCTGCTTGGTAGCCAGTAACTGGTACACATCTTGTGACCCACTAAAACTTTATGACAAAGATACATTAAATATATTGCTCTTAATGGATTTCAAATTGATACTTTGTATCATGCTTATATTTGTATTGATGAGCATCTATTTGGAATATCTTTACAGAAATGCTGTTAAATTTTCAGTCTAGACTATGCAGTCTTTGTGTGGTGTTTGGAGGTTATTGCAGGATTTTGTTTGCTCATCAGAAATGTTGAATTCTCTTATTTTCACAATGTTTCATGTAGAAAAAAAGATGAGTATTAAGTGGTTGGTGTATCAAAAATGAAATGAAAGAGGAGCTGTGTGTGTATTAATGTTGTGGACTTTGAAATAAAACCAGGAAATACACTTCCATATGGAAAGTTTGAGTCCACATTAACTTCACTGTCTTGGTCCACTTCATCAATAGCATTTTTCTACTTATTTTTTCAGTAGTTTAAATGATTAAAAGCATAAATAAATATAACATATCTTGATAAAAAGCATAGCATCCAATTATGGTGTTTATCAGTGTGTCATGAATTTCACTTTATGATCTGTGTCAGCTAGAGCGAATCTGAGTAAGCCCAAGACAACAGAATGAAGAATTTCACAACAGAATTTCCTTTTTTTTCATAGGTTAATGCTCTCTTGCTAAAAGAGTAAGGTAATGCAGAGATTTTGCTAGTTATTGCTTCAATGTTCTACTGGAGTTGACAGAAGCAGAGATGTTGGTGTTTTGAATGAGCACAAATAGAGTTAGTAGGAGAAACATTTGTAAATGCTTTAGAGTGCAAAGCACCAAAACACTTAAAAATGACATTTCATAGGGAAAGTATTTTTCTAGGCTCAGAGTATAACAGGAGTTCCAAGGAATTAAAATCAGCCAGAACCTCTGTTTGGCTAAGACTTCTCTCACAAAGGCTATGCATGTATTTAGAAAGTTACATTAGATCATTTGGCTCATCCCTGACCCACATCTCATAAGGGGCATCTTGCAAGCACTGGACCTATTGAGAACCATAGGAAATATGCTGCATGCAGTAAAACCAAACATAGGACCACTGAAAATGTAGATTGCATGGGAGCTGGAGGTTCATGCATGCTTGACAGAAAACCCTATATGAAATAGTCTTAATTATCCTAAGTGCTTACTTAAGAGGCTTGTACTTGATTTCTTTTGTCCAGATATTAAGATGTCATTTTCTATATCATACTACAGGGAAAGTGATATCAGGCTCTGATAGAGCTCAGTGGTTACACAACTTTCTACATCACAGACCAAACGAGTAAGCAAATATTTTACTACTCTCCATCAGACATAATTTACAAAATAGTAAATAAATTATAAACAAAGTGTCCTTTGTCTGGCCCTTTTCAAATAGAAGTTTTATAAAGAATTGTCTTTATTTGTGACAGCTGTCTTGACTTCTATATGATTTTTTAAATATAAACACAGGTTTCCATATACACTGTTTTTGACTCTGCTTTCAGTGAGCTCTACATATCTTTAAAATATAAAACAAAGAAATGTCACTCACTGGGAATAAATTTATCCATTAAGTCTTCCAAAGAAATACATTCACATATATGTTTACATAATATAGAAACCTGCCACTGAAAAAACCCACAATTGATGTACACCCAAAGAAAATTGTTCATTTTCCTCAGAAAATGGTGGAAAAGCTGAATAGAAAGACCTTACCCAAAGACAAACCCATTTGCAATGAAGTGTGGATTTCAACAGACTGAAGGAATGATCTGGCAAGATGAGTTTCGAACCCATTTAAAGAACTGTAGCTACATTTTATTGTTGGATCTAAAATGTGCTCCTATAAAATTAGCAACTTAATCAAACCTATGTTTTAATTCAGGGAATCAGCTATTACACTGCTTTATTTGAAACTCTGCGATACTGATTTTGACAGAAGGCTTAGAGGCAACATGCAATGATCTTGTCTCAAATCTCTTTATCAATTTACATATTCCACTCTCTGCTTCACACATAATAGGACATATTGGAATTTCTAAATGCAATGGCTTATTGGGAAGCAACAAAACTCATAGGTTGGATGTGTAATACCACAGTCAAATCTCATGTACTCTTCCACTTTGAGAAGAAAAAAAGTTATCTGTGGTGTCACATCAGGTTTGCTTTTAAAATATTATGTATGTTTTGACCAAATTTCCATTTTCACAAGATGCTGCAAGAAGATATTTTAATACACAAGTAATTCTTAGAAGTGGTCATTCAAAACAAATTTCTTAAAATTTTCAAAGTTTTGTCAATGCAAGTATCTATCAAGCCCACTTAGGAAAGTATCTCATATTCTGATTAATAAATAGGGTTTATAAGTAGAATAAAAATATCACTTTTAAAAATGTTATATTTTCACATTAAATATTTTCATTTATTCTGAATGATGAGAAAAAAAAACAAACATAGAAAATAATACAGCAAACTGAAGCAGGAAATTTTTAATAATTTTCAATATGCCTCAGGTTTCTGAATTAATTTTAGCATATAGATAAGGAAAATAAAAAGAAAGTTAGGATAAAAAGTGGAAGGTGTCAGGTATTTAGCAGTATCTTGCTCCTTTTCTAGAATACAGTTGCTCTGAAGCATGCTATTCCTGTTCCTAAATTTTTTTCCTAACTCTTCACTTAATAATATATTAATCAGAAAAATTAGACATTCATTATAGCTTTACAGGAATGTAGTATCCTAGATTAAATTTTGAAAGTACAATTGGTCAGTACTTTTGATAGGCAATGGATTTTTTAAAGTAATTGAGGATTTAGGGCATCTGAGGGAGAACATTCCAAGTTTTCAGGAACAAAAGGATACATGCAAGTAGCTAAGAGATGGAGAAATAAGTGTAAAAAGAAGAAATTAAAGACACTACTGAATATTTTCTATCAAGTCACAGGGATTAAATTGCAATGAAAAACGTGAACTTTTACTGACTTATCTGAATTTTGTACTGATATGCCTAATGGTGTATATGACCCTGGGTAAAGTTTCACCAAATAAAAATTTTGAAATATGTAAAAAATTCTGCAAATTATAAGGTCACAATTCTGGTGGAGACACTTAGGATACACACAGGTGTCTGGAAAACTTTATGACTGGAAATTAAGAAGGAGACAAAGCAGAGAAATGCAAGGTGCTTACAGGAATGGAGAATTTCACACACTATCCTCACTGTACATTTGTGAGGAGCACAACCAAGAGGCGGGAAGGATGATCTAGTCAGGAATCTGGGGAGTCTTAAAAAGCAAAACCAGACTTTCACCTAACAGCTAAGCAGTAGAAGATAGCTTAAGGGAAGAAAAGAAGAAGGGAAGCAAGACTTAATTTAAAATATATTGGAAAGGGAAGAAAATATTAGTATTTAAATTTTTTTATTTTTCTAACAACATGGCACTAGAGTCATCTAGATAGTGTCAATATTAATGTCAGTATTTCCTCTCACATGCATGCAGCATTAAATCAGTGAAGAGGCATTGTCTTGCAGATTTTGCATCAAACAAAGAGAATTTTAAATATTTTCTCAACCTTGAAGTTCTTGTAGTGGTGAATGTCACTTCTTTCTTTGTGGTTTTCTTGTGACTGTTTTTTTAAACGGATTTTTGGTTTTTAGGTTTTTTTTATTATTATAGTAATTCAACATAGATCAGGCTTGGTTTATGTTTGCATTGTACTGAGAAAATCCTTAAAACAGTATTAAAAATATTGACAAATAATTTAATTAGGTAATTCTTATTACCTAAGTGTTAGGTAATAAGAATTTATCTTATTGTTATCTTTCTTTATTTCTTGATATCCATTTGGTTTATTCAAAATATGGAGCAGAAAACTGTATGTGTTCACAGATATTTGTGATTAAGTCTTGAACTTTTAATGGAATTTCAGACTATTCCATTTATGACTTGACAGGTCTTGTCTAGGGTGACCTGATCAGTCCAAACTGAATACTACAGCCTTTGTTTGGTAGTAGGAATAGCATTATCTAACTTGTTTAAATGCAAATTTTGAAACCATCAAAATGCTGCTTCCAAATGCATGATGTACACAAGTCTTAGAATGAGCAGACTCTTCCTTGTCTGCACTTATTCATATAAGATTTTTTAAATAATGGGGACATTCACCTGTGCACTTTGCCCAGTTAGTACTTTGGAAAATGCTCAGTATTCCTGCAGTGTACAAGACTGTCCTCCATTCCCAAAAAGCAAGAAATTTCTGCCTCTTGATATTTTTTCATGCCTGCTTTCCTATTGTGCAAAGTTCTGTATTTCTGAATTTGTTGTTCATCTTGGGCATTTTAGTACGAGCTATCTAAAAGACTACAAAGTATAAATAGCAAATACAGCAGATAACTCAATGGTGTGGTCAGGCAATTAAGTTAGAAATGAGATGATTTCATTAGCAACTGTTGAGGTTTGACTTAAGATTTACATTTACAAAAATGTCATATCTGGTTCAGTACTTTAATGATTGACAGAAAATATATTTTGTTAATTTCTCCTTCTTTGATTTTTTTTCATTATACAAAAAGTCTTTCACAAATTCTTTAGTTTGGCATTCATTTACTTGAAATAAAATTTTAAAGTTTCTTTCTTGCCTATAATATAGAAAACTGAATAGTAAAAAATACTTCTTAGTGTCATGTATGTTGGCATTTTCCAAGTGACCCATGTTAAATAATTAACCTCATAATATTAAAGCTAATACAGCTAGCAAGATTTTCTTGCTTTGGAGTTTAATGAGACCTTAAGTGCTCCGTCTCTGAAGCCAACAGCTACAATTAGAGTAAAGCAAAAAAGGAATTCATTATAAGCTGGGGAAAACCTTTTCCAGATGATGAATCATTAAGTTATGCCACTTTGAGAATAAAACCTTCAGATATACAGTGTAAGATACTGAGAGGGACATGACACTAGGCAAGCCAGCTCATTCATTGTTAGGGACCTCCTGTGCTGTGTTGATTTGTTTGATATGTGCATAGTTCTGTTTTCAATGTTGAGCTCCTTTGTATTTGGAGGTATTACCAATATTTTTGTCCACTGTTCTTTTATAAAAACCTAGTAACCGAAACTAGTAATGCTAACCATAAAGTAGCATTCTAGAAAGAAGAATGTCTTTGTGGGATTCCTTCAAAAGCACCAAATATTTCCTTTCCTTACAATAAATAAGGAAAGAACTAGTTAAATAGTTAATAAATAAGAACTAGTTTTTATAAATTGTTGTTGCCCTAATTTTCCAATATTAATGAAAGGGGTTCCAATTTTGAAACTTGATATTTGCTGGGGTTCCTTTTTTCCTTTCTGTTTCTGTTTTTTTTTTGTTGTTTCTTCCTTCATCCAGAATTTTTCTTGTCACAGTTTGAGGACAATTGAAATAGATGGAAGTTATTTCTTTGTCTGTCCTTATTTATAACACCTCTGCTATGTGGAAGTAGAGATTTTCTCAAGTCATTTGTGTTTGATTAGTCTGTCAGTGACAGAGAAAAGCTGAGACTTGCGTGCCCAACTAGGCAACATCCTTTTATGGGGATCCTTCTCTGAGCAGTCCTGTTGGATTGGAGGGTGGTTCAGCTGACTTGTTCAGGGCCATGTGCAAACAGAAGGCCCCTCTCCTGGATTTCCACACCTTAAATTGATCTGTCAGCAAAAGGAAGGATTCAGGGAACCATGCCAACAGCAAGAGACTCCATTCTGTGTCTCTATACGCAAGTGGAGAATTACTCCTGCCAGCAACTGTTAAAAACCTTGAAGGGCTCACAATTAACACTTTATGGAGTGACACTCTTTATTAATATATTAGAAAATTCTGACAGGTTAAGGTTTTAAGATTGCCAGTGATCGTATCTGGCTGCTAAAAACATATTCAAAACAATATACAGATAAACTCTAATCCCTAACAAAAACTGGTTTGGGATAATCAATCAAAACATATAGAGTACAGCTCATACCCCCCAGCCATCCCTGTGGGAGAGGAGATAGGTACAGACCATTAACTGATCCCAGGAGTTACTATGGATTCTTCTCTAACTTCTCTCTATTTTTAACTTATTTTTACACTATTTTTATGTTTAGATGGAGCTTGAATGAATCTAGCTATACATCATCTTCAGTGGTGTGTGGTCATACCTTGGAGGTGGGTAACATCAGCAGTACATCTGAGATAACCTTTGAGATGAAGGTGCACATCTGTGATCTTCCCACAGCTGCTGGCTCAAGAGCAAGAGATGTTTCTTCTTTGGTTGAACAGCTGCTATGCACCTTATCAGCTACAAGATACCACTGAGTTCCCTCCTCTGCAAAGGTTTTGACAGAGACTGGTGATGGTGTCTCCACTCCATTCCACTCTCTGTTTTGTCCCCCTTAGGATATATTGTGTGTGGTACGCTGACTGGATGTACTGCAGGTGGCATTGCAGTTGGGCATGCTGACCATATCTGGAGGGTGAAAATTGCATTTCACCCTATAATTTTCATACAGCTATAATTTCTGTTAGAGTGTGAGTATAACTTAGTTCTATCTGATTTATCCCTAGTCATTTTCCTACACACTTCTGATGTAATCAAACATGCTATGTATTTTATTCTCATTACAGTCCTATTACTGTATTAAAATGATGAATGCTATGCATTTTTGTATGTTCTTTCAAGCTTTGCAACAAGACTGAGATGCAAAGTATTCAGAGATGCAGCTGTTCATTAAAGTAAGCAGGTAGGTGAACACTTCCACTTTTAAAATATTTCTAAAAACTAAACCATTTATCCACTGAGTATTTTGTCAAAGGAAAACAACATCTAGCACTGAAGGAGCTGCCTCACTTCAAGTATATTATCCCAACAGAGGCAAGTAAAAGGGGCTGCAAAAGAGAGAATAAGTAATAGGCTCATCTAACAATCATTCTAATTATGAAAGTAGAGAATTAAAATCAAAGAAATCAAGGTAAGACAAGAACATGATACTGCTCCTATATTGACTCAATGACTTTTAAACCATTCATATGTACTGCAGAATTAAAGAATGGCTGAGGTCAGAAGATACCCTCTGAAGGTCATCTGGTCCAACTAACTAACTGGTCATGCAGGGCTGCCTAGGGCTACTATGTAGGTTGAGCTCCTGTTAAATTAATAAAATTATTAAAGGCTAAAACATAATACACAGGGTCAAACTAAAAATAAACTGCGGTTTCTTGAAGTTTTAGAAAAAGCTATTTTTATAGGGAGTTTTTTTGTTTGGAATAATTAAGTTATTGTCTTGTGGTATTGTTTGAAACAACATTTTGGTAAAGAGTCATACAAGGACCCAGATGCAAAACTCTGGCAATTTTCTTTTCAATTCAGAGAGCTTGGAATCTGTAGCCTTTCAGCAGAACTTTTTAAAAGGCAAAGCAATGCTGTCATATATTTCTAGACAGCATACATTAAGTGAAGTTAATGTACAGTCAGAGTCATAGTAAATAACTAGGATTGCTTTTTCTAGAATAGATCACAGGTTTTTTACATTACAGAAATGCTACTACCTTGGAGTACTGAAACCGTGTATTTTGACATATAACATATACAAATATACAATATAAAAATAAAACATAAACAACAGTTGTCACAGAGAAATCTGTACTTCAACTTCCATATATATTTTAATGAAAACGTCAAAGAATTCCAGAAGCCAGCATTTGGTTACTGCCAGGTGGATTGGAAAAAATTAAGATGGGTCACAGTTAATTAACCACACAATATAGCTGTAATACAGTTTCAATTAGAGCATTATCTTCTGCACAAGGGCTAACTGCACTGTCTCAGTTGGCTTCCTCTGGAAGGTCTTCTGGAATTAGAGACTCTTGTTTTTAGGCTTCAATTGTGATAAAATAAACTAACCCAAGCAAAAGCCAGTCCTTAACTAGACTGAGACAGAGAAACATTTGCCACCAATAGCAATACTAAATGTCAAACTCCCTTCTTTCAAAGGGGAGATATCTGCTACTAGGGAACTGCTGCAGTAGATTACCTAATGCTCTGCGCTGGCTGGTGAGGATACAGAGAGAAGAGCAGCAGACATGGGACTGAAACTCACTCTGCAGAGAAGAAAGAATACTCACAGGTCATCTTCTGAGCTTGTGCAGAAACACCATTTTATCAAATTACTAAAAGTGCACTACTAGAGTCTCTCACAATGAAAAGGCATGTTTTTAAAGCTTAGCTGGTGAAAAGCTAAGACAACAACTACTTTTGGAGTTGAATACTGTATAGTATGGACTTTCATTGGGGTTGTCCCAACAGGGACAGAATTTGGTCTTAATGAAACTTGTGGGCTCTTTGAACTCTATTTTATGATTCTATGATTTAAAGGTGTGTTTTTTTTATTTATATAATGCATGACATGAACAGAATAAATTACATTACATCAGAAATCAATCTGTATTTTCCATTTTCCTTTCTCCTTGATTCAATGGGTAGCCTTTGGCCATCATACTTAACTTCATACTAACTATTTTTCAAGTAAATATTTACTTATTTACAAGTAGTCTTTCTACTGACATTTGCCTTACAGTATTTCCCTCAAGTTAATTCATTTTTTTCTTTGAAAACCGTATCCAGCTTATAGGATCTTGCTATTGTGTTTTAAATATGGAAAAGAATAATAAGAGAGAGCTTAAAGCCAAAAGTATATACACTAACCTCATAATCTCTTCGGCATAAAAGTTTTTTGCCTTGCTTTTTGTTAATTTTGGGCTGGTCTTTTTTAAAATGATTAGTACTAGAGTGCTTTTTAAAAATTCAAGCCCAGTTTCTCTTGACTTTACCTGCCTCCATGGACCAATCTTCTAAAAGGAGACAGTCTTGAATCAGACACTGATAAATAAAGAACTGACAAGTGGAAACTGATGTTCTGTACTATTAATATTCAGTAAAATGCACATATCAGTAGTGCAATGACAGAAGCCAATCCTTAAGTTCTCCATTTAGTTACTATCATCCTGAACATAATATTTCTTATCAAGAAATCCATCACTGTGCAGAAAAGTGGTTATTAGAAGAAGCTATCCACACATTATAGGCAAGTCAAACTTTTCTCAAAGACTTATTATAAGGGAAATCATGGCTAATTTTGACAAACACTTGGTATGTTTTTAAAAAGGATTTAGATCACGATTACTAGTGATATCAAAAAATTACTTGATATTCCAATATGTCTTCAATTTTGCGTCCAACTTACAGACACTAACATATGTCCTAAGGAACAAAACACACAAATAAAGACATTAAAATCCATTAAAATTATTAGTAGTATCATTTTTTACTATTAGTTATTTATACCTCTGATATAATTTGCCTTTCTCTTTCAATATATACACAAAGTAGATAAAGTATAACTTGCTTAAATGCTGTTTCAAATTGACAGATTTTACAAATGGTACAAAGAAAACATGTGAAATTAACTGTAACTATAATACTTTTCACTAATAAGATCCTGAAAGAATGATTAAATGCAACTATTGATATTTTCTTTTGATGTCTATGTTGAGAAACATCTTTCTAATATAAAAATGTTATATAAATATTCAATGTACTGTATTTCTTTCATGTTTAATTGCTTGCAAATCTTTGGCATTACCAAAGTATTAAAACAGCAAGGTTTCCTCTAAGTTGCAAATGTTCCCTAATGCAAATGTTGAATTCTTTGCAACCATTGAAACAATATTCTTTGATCTGAAAGTGTGTAATATGTTTATGTTTAGGAATCCTTCAACCTTTTGCCAGTATTCTGCTATTACTTGAAAAAATTTCATCTGAAATGCATCATCTCCTTTTGGTCTTGATTTTCTTGTCATCATCCCGTGCAATGCCTGCAGCCTTTTGCATTCTGTACTATCACAGTTCCCTAGACTATTTCCATGCCTTGGATTTTCTCTCAAGAGATTGTGCCAAGGTCATCTTCTGGACTTCATTTGAATTTAAAATATTATATCAAACA
Source organism: Zonotrichia leucophrys gambelii (assembly GCF_028769735.1). NCBI lineage: Eukaryota > Metazoa > Chordata > Aves > Passeriformes > Passerellidae > Zonotrichia > Zonotrichia leucophrys. Next base: position 47,541,752 of record NC_088200.1, on the reverse strand, counting down.
AATCTGAATGAAGAATTTTTTACTTTGCAATATTTAGTCAAAAAGCAGTTACAAATTTAAATTCAGTCATATGTAACAGGAGATGAGATAAAGTTCACCAAAAGTGAGTGATCATTTCTGGATGATGAAATACCAAGAAAGTATAGGCCTAATGCTGAATTCTCTTTCATTCATCATTAATGAACAGCAGGTCCTAAATTTAATCTGAAGGTCTATGATGTAAAGCTCTGGTAATCAGAAAGCTTGAGCAGTTATTTTTTCAGTGCCTTGCCAGTGCTTTACCTGCACTGATAATGTACCTTTCCCATTACAATACCTTTAATATTCCATTTTCAACAGTTATATGAAATACCAGCATCAGTAGTGTCTTTTTTGCTTTTTTGCCTTTTTCATCTAAACAGTTATCAAAACCAATTTATTTTTAATGTGGACTTTTTTTTCCTTTTCTTTTTGTCTTGTGAACTTTATTATTTCTCTGGCAAGAAACAGAAAGAAAAGAAACTTCAAAATGTTGACTTCCATTCACATGAAACAAAAAAGTGCACACTGTTCATCACAGATGCTTTATATAGGTAAATATCTGCAGATTTTATTATTTCTAATATTGTCTCCATTTGTCAATGCTTTGAATACTGTTTACAGAGTGAAACACTGTAAAAATAACCTCACAGTTCTTGCCTACTGTCCTTCCATGTATATCATTCTTTCCTCCCTAAAGCATACATGTATGCTTTAGGGAGGAAAGACTCAATACTCAACTTTGTATTGAGTTTGTAGCAAAGAGTTTGTAGCAAATATGCATGCCATGCAAGTTCCTGTGTTTTACCTTATCTGACAAGAACACTTGAAAAACAAAGATTAAGCCTGACCCATCAGTAACTTAAAAGATTTTTAAGTTGAAGAAATTGTAGCAAGCTCACTTTTTTAATGCTTGTGACCTGGTAAGCAAAAATAGTTTGCATTCCCTGTGGTTTTATAAAAATTGTCATAACAGTGTAGTTTTAAGAGTTCAAAGACTTAACTGTCTTAAAACTGAAGAGGAAGTAGCAATTGCATAATGCTAAGTGATTATATTAGAAGCATATGAGAGGTTTTAAAGTGGCTTTGTGTAGAAAATAATGAGCTACAGAACTGTGTATAGCAGTGCATTGCTAAAATTCTGAGGTTCTAATACTGGTTTTATAAAAAGTTCTAATTCTGAATCAGTAATGTACTCTTTGTCTATTTTTTTTTAATATGTGACACTATAATTTCTGGAAATATACTTCAGTAGCTCAACAAAGCTTGCATGCCTCTGCAAGGAACCCTTCAGAAAAAGTGACTGAAGGGGGTACTTTCTGTGGGCGTTCGAAATTCTTCAGAAACTCAGCTGCCCTGTAGAAATTATTGTGGTTCCCCCTGCAATGCCCAGCTAGGAGAAATAATGAATGATTATTTTGCGTCATATCTTTGGCTGACGTAAACTGTTTAAATGTCAAGGAGGCATGACAATTTTGAGCAGAAAATGCTAATGCATATAAAGAAATTTGCTCACCTGTGTCCCAAGCTAACAGATTTTTGAAAATATGAAAATAGCATTTCTTGGATATAGATATCTATGAAGCCTATGAACTAATTTATATGCCTGATTAAGACACCATAGAAAGTTCTGCAACGTTCTGGATACTGCCTTTTTATATTTTGGGGAGTTTACTATTTCTTTTTCCTAACCTGAAACCACAAATTTCCCATTTTCAATATCAAAGTCATAATGGCATTATGTAATATTAAAAGACCCACGTCAACAGAGTGTTTCGCTCTTGTTTATGTTAAAATTCCAAAAAAATTTATAATATATGTCAATTACTCTGAGACAAAAATTAAGCACATGAATGTTTTGTTGAACAGGGCAGGCTCAATTTTTTAATGGCTATTTCACATTTAAGTGATAAAACATTCTATCTGATCACTGGCTTCAGTGGAGCTTTGCCAGGTCCTATTTTTTGAGGTTTTACAACTGATCTTATTTACCAGCTTTTAATTTTTTTTTTAATTTCACCAATTATATTCCCACTGAGTAACAATGTTTCAAGTACAATTCTATGGCTATTAAAACTAACTGGCAATCAATGTACACAAGCAGAGCTGATTAGAATTTTCAACATGAGAATGACTAATGAACAGATTTCTATCTATGAAAAACTAAATTTCGCAGGAATATTTACTAATATTTCAAGTTTCAAAAAAAAGATAGTTTTTCACTCAAGCCAAGTCAACTTCATTATATGAGGGTGAATAAAGTAAAGATTAGCTTCCTCATTGTGACAGGAATTTAGTGCAAGATAGTGCAGGTACATGAACCTTAGTTTCCCCTTTTTCAGTGAAAACACTAAAGACTTCAATGGTTTTTCATGCTTTTCATCGTCCTTTTTGGCTTATCTCAGGAGGTAGTATGTATTCTTTACATTTAACTACTGGTTTAAAAAGAGGAAAATGTGGGGCTTTCCCTTTAACTTTGGAAGAAATTAATCTATGCATGTTTTTCAGGTTATGGTGATCATTTATTTTTTTTATTTAAGTAGGTGTTGGTGTAATGGAGACAATTTTTATTTTTTCTTTGTGCCATGAAGAACCTTACTGGTCATAAACTTCTCTCCTTTGTATGTTATCACCCTTGACATATTATAAGATTGGTTTTATGCACTAAGGAAATACAACATTATTTTAATGTCTTTTGGCTGATTAATTTTCTTAAGCTCAGTTAAGTTTTGGATTTTTGTAGCTATTCTGAAGAAACTATTTTTAATCTATTCTGAAATCAGGTTGCTGTCCGACAAGTTATATGCAGTGGAAATGTATATTTGCAGTTGTCAATAACTGAATTATTTGAACTGTCAATTCAAACATCAAGGATTCAGTTTCAAGAGCTTGAAATCACAGTGTTCAAGGAACAAATTCTCTTTAGTTATCCTATGTCTGCATACAGATCATTGCTCTACATTCATCATAAGTATTCTTTCCCCCAATGATTTAACAAATTAAAATTTGAAGAAATTTCTGTTTTTTCTACTGAAATTGTACGCACCTGTCAGCTATTATAGGTACCTCGATGACATGCTATACAACAAAACCTTGCTTATACAAGAGACATCGTTTTCTTCTTTTTTGCTCATTTTATTACTTCTACACCTTTTCACTAATTGTTAATTTCTGCATTTTTTAATCAGTGAGTCTACATTTACCTTTTCTTTTCACAGCCGAACATCATGATTGGGAAAGCACCTAATGGATATCCTGTTTCATTAGGACTTTATTTAGCTCAGCACTGTGATGCCAGCACAGGACTTGATTGTAAAGCATCTGCAAATCTAATTGGGTCAAACTTTGAGTTTTCAGTATTTGAATGTAAGAAATATCCAAGTTACTTTAACAGGATAAATGCAATTACTTCCAATCATATTTTATGTTTGCAGTGGATCAATACTTATGAAAACTGCCTCTTGTATTAATGATGTGACACTGATTATGACTGGTGATGGGTGAAAGCAAAGACAATCCAGGTAGGTTATAAAAGATTAAATGCTATTTGCCTGACAGGCTGAATTTTACATCTTTTTTTCCAGATCCATGAAATCTAAATGATTGCAGCGCAACAAAGCATCTTACTATGTACAGGCATTAGGAACACTTATCATTCTTTTGATCCTATGCATACCACTGAACATCCTTGTTTTGCCTTTTCTTTCTCTCTTGTTTACATTTATCTTCAATTCACAGTGTGTAAATAAATGTTTTTAGCTTTCCCTTTTTAACTTTTAACTTTTTTTAACTTCACTAGTAGTTTCTCATTTTCCCTTACTTTTGGTATTAGTCTTACTTTTTTTTTATTTTTCCACTCTTATGTGTCAACTTTTTCCCCCCCCAAAAAAAATTCCATGGGGTTTTCTCTCTCTCTCTCTCTTATTTTTCCTCTTTTATTTCTATTCTTTTTATTTGTTTGATTTCCTCTTTGCTTTTTAATTTTAGCTGAATGACCTATAAATATTTAGGTGTATGCCTTGTGCAACAGACATACTATACCCTGTGTGCTTTGATTATGTAACTTAATGACAACTGAGTAATTCCACGGAAGAGAGTGGATTATTTTCAAGTCAATGGCTGTTTTAATAATAATGGTAGGTTTTATTAAGCACAATTAAATAGTTTCTATTATGGTTTTTGACTTACATGAGGAAGAAAATAATTTCTTTGTTTCTTATGTATAAGCCAAAGAATTGCACCATGCAAGGTAAGGATATACTAAGCAGCAAATGGTCATTAGACTGCAAGTCGCTGAAGTCTAAGGCCTTGTCCTAAGTGCTTTTTGCCTCTCAAGCATCTTCTGTTCCAACATTACTGTTCAGATTGGAAATGGGAGATAGTTTAAGGTAGGAGTAAGGAGCACTTCCTTTACAGTCTGTCATGTATATGACCTTGAAACAGAGAAAATAAGTGAATATGGATGAGTTGCTGAAAGTCAGAAATAATTCAAAGGTATTTCATTTCTACATTCTGTGCAAACAAAAATCTGTGAAGACAAACTGAAACACTGTAATAATTTAGAAACTTTTTAGATTCTTCATTCTATACTTCAGCTGCCTCAAAATACTCTTAAAAATATTAAGAAACATATGCTTTTGCTTTCTGCCTCTTCTCATTTAAAAGCTCTGTCCCTTAATTAAAACTGGATCAAAAGCCCCAGACCTTAAAAAAAAAAAAATAAAAAGAGATTCTGGTTTTAGAGTGCCTTGCTGTGGCCGTTAGCACATAGAGCCTACTGATGGGAAAGACTAATGCTCAAAAGACAGAGGAAAATAGCACCTGCTTTCTCACGCTGGTTTATATTTGCAATCTTGATAAAAATGCACGACAGCATATGCAGAAACTGTGTGGAAACACTATTCACATGGTAATTCCTTTGTATCTGAATAATTTCTTTTCAGGTGCCTGAATGAATGCCAGACTAGTGGGAGGATTCAAACATCCCTTCCGTTAAGTTAAGAAGTTCCACATATATAATCTAACTGATGTCTTAGATCAAAGACCACCACTTTGGGCAATCAAAAAATCAAACGTAGACTCACTGATTGAAATCAAGCCCAAGTTAAACTAAAACATTTATCTTTAGATAAAAAAACTCAAATGAAATATACCAAAGCCTTAATTTTTCTAGATGAAAAGTAAAGGCATTGTGAAGTTCTCCTCATGTTATTTCCATTCATGTCTAGTGACAAAACACAGAACTGGGCTGACACGTGCTAAATCTCAGTCAGATACAAAACACTATTTTTAATTAAGTTTTTTTTCACAGGCCAATGCAAAATAACCCTAGATCAAAGGTAACATTCATGATATAAAAAAATAAGTGTAATCTAACTGGTAACATGAGTCAGGACAAGTGGATCAGAACTGACACTGTACTTTTCTGAACTGTCACAGCATCTTAATCTTCGTTCAAGTTAGGAACATGCTTAACTTGCTTAAAGTGCAAGCATTCTATACCCAGAGTTTCTGCTTCATGTGTGATGTGTCTGAACACTAAAGCAAGTAATACTCCTATGTGAGCTTTTCCAGTGTCATTTAGACAAGTTTCTTGAGACTGGCCAGTAATAACTAACAAAATAATAGTCTGACTGGAATGAATTAGCTGGTCAAAATCTATAGCCTCTCATATGCTGGAAGGCTGGTTGAACATGGCATCGTCAGTTTTAATTCCAACATGTAGGTGAATTGGTGTGTCACTTAAATTCTATTTGCAGCATAAATTAAGCCAAAGAATTGCACCATGCAAGGTAAGGATATACTAAGCAGCAAATGGTCATTAGACTGCAAGTCGCTGAAGTCTAAGTCCTTGTCCCAAGTGCTTTTTACCTCTCAAGCATCTTCTGTTCCAACATTACTGTTCAGATTGGAAATGGGAGATAGTTTAAGGTAGGAGTAAGGAGCACTTCCTTTACAGTCTGTCATGTATGTCCGTTTCTGCTTGTGTTGTTTTACTGTGTTTTCATTACAATTCTGCTGACCCAAACAAAAAAAAAAAAAAAAATTATCACTGTCTCGATTGCCTAATTTCCCAAAAAGCGAAACCCAAAACCCCAAAAAGCGGAATCAGTTTTCCTGTAATCCTACATGGGGACAGACAGCGAATCTGTCCACATCCACTAAGAGCTCTTTAAAGATTATTAACAACCCATGCCTAAGTATGCTGATAGTTTTGGCAAACCCTTTGGCATCCATAGCTAAGCATCATTTTCTGAGCAAAAGAATAAACTGAGCTCAGACTTACATAATTTTAGTTGTGCTTACAGAAAGTTTTTGATTCTCTAGCTGTTGACACTCAGTACCCTAAAAAGTTTGGTTATTTTTCTAGGACTAAAGAGTATTAATTCTACATAGGACAAAACATTTTGAATTTGACCCATGTTCCTGAAAGGAATGGCTCCATTTTCCTTCTGGATATACACCACACAAAGGGAAAGAAAAATATGTGCTTTCAGTTTTGCTTTTTGCTTATTTAATGAAAAATATACTCAAAAGTAAAATAGAAAACTTCCTCGAGTCTGGGAATCTGTGTGCCGCAAAACAGCTTTTGATAATTCAGTTAAAAACAATGGAGAAAACACACAAAGATGCACATGGGCAAACTTTTTGGTTGCCAAAGGTGTTGAATTGCCTGACACATGTTGTAAGAAGTGTGTTAGGTGCCCTATTGTAAGAAGAGTTATAGAAGCCTACTCTTGCACCAGTTGAGTTCAGTACGTAAAGGGCTAACTCTTGCTCAGTGCTGTCTCCTGGAAGGCAGAGGTCCATAGAACCTCTGACACAGGGGCATGACTGAGAGTGCAAATGATACTGCTCTCATCCACCAAATTGTGTAGATGGTACATTAATGCTGTTGACAGCCATAACACAGTAATTAATAACAGTAAATTAGATTTTAAGATGCCTGTGCTTTCTTTCTAGTACTGGTAAATCAACAGATCTTCCCATTACAGAGATAGAGGAGGTAGTGTCAACTAGAAATGTGTATATAAGAGGAAATAACTCTTCTGCAATCACAGGAGTAAAATATAAGGAAAGATAATAGTCAACTGCCTTTTACAATCCTGTGGTTAAAAGCCATTCCTGAAATGCATTATTTTCTAACTCAATTTGAGAGCCAGTAAGCTCAATTTTCACAGTAAGGTAGAAACTGATTGGTAGAAGAACAACATGCATTTAAAGACATGGAAAAAACCCAACTAGATCTTCCCCTTTTTCCTAGTCACATCAATTAGTCATCTCAGCTTCAAGGGTATCAGGGACTTTTAGTGATGCAGAAAAACTTGCCTGGATTGCATGAAGAAAAAGGACAAAATAGGAGGAAAAGACTGAGGTAATATTACCAAGGAAGTCTATGGCACTTGAAACAACATTTTAATGATCAGTATTGTCTGCAACAGGAATAGTAAAAACCCTCTCTCCTCGGAATTTTTACATCCTTTAATGCTTTTTCATCCTTCTTTTGGAAGGGGGATTTAGTCTACATTTACATTAAAACCTGGGATTTTTTATTATTATTTATATATGTCTCTGCATGATTGGAATGTTTCTCAAACCATCTTTTAGATGTGGAGTAACAATGTTATGGCCTCTGTAATTAGATCTTCCACATTGTGAAGGGCTTGTTGGGTATCGTGTCAGTCAGTAAGCATATTATTAGCCAAGATGAATTATAGATGAGGATATGTGTTTGTGACTGTTGAGGTATTGTGTTGGGAGGATGTTCTGGCTCTCTCTGTTTGTAAATGTGAAGGGAAGGGATTAAATGCAAATGCCACAGCCACTGCATTACTTGTAGGTTAGGGTTTTATGTTTTTCATTTCAGTCATTCTCAAAATCTCACTGACATATATTTATCAGGTGTAGCCAGAAAAAAAAGCAAAACAAAACCTTAACACTTTTCCTAATGCTCATGGGATAGATTTCATGAACTATGGTCTGAGGAAAAACATATTAACTGTAATAAATAGGTCCTATAAAGTTTTAATTCCTACTATAGCTAATCAGTTAGAACAAGACATTTAAGCTGTAAATAGCTTTAAAAAGTAAACAGAGCTTTGCACTAAATGACAGCTACTATTACATTTTCTGCTTCTGAGTGTGAGAAAATTAATGTACCAAGAAAGTGCCTACTATTTAAAGACATCTTGCTCCAGACATTTTTAACAACTGAAGTGTCTTGTCATAAAATTATGCACTGTACATTAGAAACATATGTACATTGGAAACCTTACATGACAGCACAGTCTTCAAGATCTGCCAATTTAGGATGCTGCTAAAACAGAAAACACAACAGGAGTTACAAATTAGCTGGCCTACCTAATTAAAAAAAGACCAAAATGGAGCAAAGATTTTCTGTTCTGCAATACCACAGTATGTCTGAGAATTAACTAGTGGATTAAGACTTAACCTGAGGAATTTGGGCAAAAAAATTTAACAGAGAAATTAATATAACTTAAGGTGATAAAGTCATATTGGAACATTATGTAAAAACTTACATAACACTGGTTTTGTGAGGAGTGATTCAAGTCCTGCCATGATTCAAGACCAGTTCCTTTATTAATCTGGCATTCTTAGGATGTAGACTTCTTGTTTGATTTTAGTTAGTTAAAGCGAAAAATTTGTTATGCTGTCAGTCAAAATGATTTTTGTCTCAAAAACTTTGTCTCCAAGCCTCAGAATATTTATATTACAGAAATATAAATTTCTATTTTAAGCAAACTACCTTGTATAACCTTACCTTCATGTTGTTTCTTTATGAGAGATGAGGCTAAAGTGCCTAACTTCTCTCTTTTAAAGAAACAGTGAAACCAAAAGTTGCTTTAAAGGAGGAACAAGTAAGCTAGTGTATGTGTGCCTTAAGTGCCTGATCCAATAGCTGTCAGTGTTCTTTATGTACAGTAGGCTCAAGAAGATGGACTGCAAATAAGCTTTTTTCTTTTTTATACATTAAAAGAGTTTAACTCAACATTTTTCATTTTTTGAATATTTGTACTGATACATATTACAAAAATTTCTGCACTTCTAAAGGTGGGATGTCATGATCTTCAAGCATGGGAAAGAGTATGAAGTGATGATGATGCTCAGCAGTGAGTATTTTCTGGAGAGTTTGTCAGTTGTATAAAGGAAAATTGGTTTTCTAAGTGAAGATGTGTAAATCTTGCACCTAAAATTTGTGATTTTAACATACATTATGTTTTTTGCCTCCTTCCCTTTAATCTCTGAGCCTCTTCCCTTTGGTGATGGTGATAAAAAATAATCAGGACCTTCCATTCCTCCTCCCTCCCACCAAACACCCACCCCCTCTCCCATCAGCTGTCTCAGATGGGCAGTATGAGTTGTCCTAGATAAAGAACATCAGGTCAATACTGCAGGAAGGGACGTTTGAATGGTGACATAATTAATGAATTCCAGAAATGAGGGAACAGAGATATTAGCAACCGACTGTAGGCGCACACTGGCCTGCAAAACAATTTAAAATACTGTTGGAGATTGAACCAACTGGGCAAACTGGTCTTTCAATGCTGCAGGCAGCTTCTGGGTGCACATCCTCTTTGTCCCCTCCCTACCCCTTCCTCACAGAGATGCCTGCAGATCACTGTTGAAGACTGGGAACACTTTTTTGGATGGCTGAGTGAAAGGGTTAAGATCCAGTCAAACATGGTGATAATATCTTAAAATAACTTTGTAAGTATTTCATTGCTTCACATTTATGAATTCTGTAAGGCAAAAAAAACATAAACCAGTATGTTTCTTGCGGGACCTATTTACATTTGTTTAGACATACACCATTGACCAAATCTCAGAGGAAGCAGACCTAGCCACACATAGACTTCTCCAAGTTGAGAAAGCAGGGGAGTATCACTGAAGCTCATGACTAAACAGTCTCATAATCAAGATCTGATTATATTACAATCTGTAGAAATAGATGATAGAGTTGTTAATCATACTCTGCATTGGTAATATTTAGATATTGTGCTGTCAACAATTCTAATTGTAAACCATCCACCATTATCACCTGTTTCTCATGCCTGGTCAAGAAACTTCTCTCAACTACTCTTCACCTTCCCATGCTTTTTTCTGTTCTCACCTCAATTTTAAGCAACTCTGTCTGTGAGGAGTGCAAGCACAGAGAGCTCCCAAGGCCTCAAACATGCAAGCTCAGAGACAGAGATGGATAGATACAGTGTTTGACCTAAGACCTGCGAGAAGGCTTGGAGCTTTAGAACAGAGTAGTGAAACAGACATGAAATAAGAATGAAGATTCATTGTTTAAGCAGAAATATTCTGACTTTAAGCAAGTAGGAATATGCCTCATGTAAGCAAATAAGTATTTTAAGCAGATAGTAGAAAACAAAAGATAGTAGAGAACAAAATCTAAAAAAGAACTTCTTACAGAGTTGGTAAAAAGTAGAAGCGAGTTTCTGTAGAATTATATGATTGGATTAAAAGAGACACATTGCGGTAAATAGTGTAAAACAGCAATTAATAATTAGTTCATGAAAATGCTAGTGACCTTGTGGAAGTAGCTGATTGGATAAGAAATTTATAAAAGGAATTAAAACTAGAATTATGACAACTTCTGATGTACGGCTTCTGATGTGGTGGCATGTACGGATGTAACAACCTTACGGTCTCACCCTTCCATGAGACTGATTTCACAATAAACCATCTTTTAATTGCCTCATCAGTCGACCCCGTCTACTCACTATCCTGAACATCCATCAAGACATATGGTCAGGTGGAAATAAAGCTAATGGCAAAATGCAGCTTTTGAAGAGGAGATTAGTTATATATCTCCAACATCAGTGATTCAAACAACAAAACTGAAGGAAATAGATTTGAAACTAACTGCACAAAATTCATCTTCTCTTACAAAAACAGGACTACACAGAAGGTTGGGATGCTGGGTAGGAAAAACAAGAACAGAAGTTTCAGAATCTTTCAAGAATCATACATATGCCAGTGATTCATTAGAATAAGGCCAAATCTATTGCTGGTAATTGCTGAGAACAACGTTCACTGGAATAGCTTGTAACATGAACATGCTACTTAGTTTACAGAATTTAAAGCAAAAAAAGGATCAAAGCACTTCATTGATTTATGAATGGTATGATGGATCAGTGTACAACACATTCAGGATCAATAGTAATAATATAACAGATGAACTATAATACCTGACAAATAAAATAACATTAAAATGCAGATACACACAGTCACATATGCAGACACAGACATGTTCACATGCATATATTCCCCCATTACTCAATCTCTGGGGATTGAAATCACGTCCGTAAGGCCCCAAAAAATCATTTGATGAGACTATTAGAAAAGTTTACAGTTTTCATGTACCCTGCATTAGATGCCAGGGAGAAATACTGACAAGAGATTCTCAAGAAGCTAAAACAACATAATATTTTACTGGCCAATTCAGAAAATCCGAGAACTTTGCCAAAAGCTTAGAGCAGAATTTAATCAATATTGAATACTTTACAAAGCACTAATTTAGCCTATTTAACTTAGCAAATTCCAAACTCATCTGATTTTAAATTACTCAAAACCCTAAGAAAAGGGAATTAGAAGAAGCAGCAGAAAGAGAAAGAAAAGATGTAGAAAAGAACAAATATAATTACCAGTGCTGGTTCCAGTAGTGTTCGGCTGATAGAATCTCCAAGAGGAGGTAGGGTCAGGACGTGCCCTTGCCTCAGGCTCTGGTTTAAATACCCTTTGGTTTAAATACCCTTTGGTTTAAACACAGTTTGGTTTCAATATCCTTTGGTTTAAATACCCTTTGGTTTAAATACCCTTTGGCCGTCCTGGGCCGTTCCCCCAGGCGGGACCTGCGGTCACTCGGCCACTGCAAGGCCAGCCCGGGGCTCCAGGCCGGGTGTGGGCACGGCCTGCGGCGGGCCCGGGCCTGGCGGCACCGCGGGGCCGGGACAGAGCCCCGGGGCCGGGCTGTGCGGGCAGGGCCTCGCTCGGCAGGGTCGGGCCCCGCCTGCCCTGCCCTACCTGCACAGCCCTGCCCTGCCTGCCCTGCCCTGCCCTGCCCTGCCTGCCCTGCCCGCACACACACCGCGGGGTTCCGCACAGACGTACTTAGAGTGCCTCACAACACCCCACTTCAGAATGTGTATGTTCCCCTCTGTGTCACTGTGCCCCTCCAAGTGTCGACTTGGAGTGTCCCAGCTCGCTCCGGGGACGAGCACAGCGGACGGCGGGGGACACTCTCCCGTTCCTCTGGAGGCAAGGAGGGCGGCTAAGGCTCTTGCTTTGACCGGATGAGGCACTGAACAACGATTGCAGAAGTAAAGGAGCGGACTCCTGTCGGAGGTTAAGTCTGGGTTTATTGTATGATGGCATCAAAGAAATCCATAACCCAGGCTACCCAACCAAGGGAAGACCCCAAGCTGCACTGTGCAATAGTTTATAAACTGTGGAGGATACAGGGGACGGGCCCTCCCGTCTGCCAATGGAGGTAATATTCGGGTGTGGAGATTGGGAACATAGATAATTGGGAGAAGCAATAAGGGTGGTTCATGGGAGGGACCCGGTGCCTGAACCTATCACTCGAGGAGCCTGGTGGATGTTTGTAGAGAGAAGGGACGGGCTGCTGAGTGACAGGTAGGACACTGGGGAGGGATTGAGGGAATGACAGCAGTTTCAAAGGAATCGGGGTGGAGGTAAGGAGACTGACGGAGAGGAGTGGGGAGGAGGCAAGAGGGGCAGAACCATTTCAACAGCGGGAAACTGGAAAAAACCAAAGTACAAAACATTGCAACAGAACATACAGGAACACGTACAACACCTCTGTGCCTGCACACCCTTTTTAGCAGAGATGGATATTTCAGCCTTACTTTCACCTGCACCACACATTACACCACACTGACCCATATTTATTTTCCCTGAGATTTTAACAATAGCAGCTGTGTTTGCTAATGTTTGTCTAAACAATGGTTCTATATTCTGAGTGTCATTCTTTTATAAAATGCATATGTCAAAAAATACCAATTTTAAGAGAAAAACTGCAAAGAAACAATGAAACACACAATGACCTGTAAGAAGCAAATTTTTTCTAGTAAAGCCTAGTAAATTAAGCTAGTGACTATCCTCAATGTTCTTCATCTTTTGTTGGTAGATTTTAAATTTTTTTGTAACAAAAATTATGATTTCTTTCTGAATAGATCATTGTCTGGAGTTAGGTTTTGCCTGTTCCAGCAGGTGGGGTGATATCTGATTTGAAACAAATCAATTTTTGACATAATCATTAGCTCAAGAATGGTAGCATGTTTGTAGAAAACCACCCACAATGGACAATCCAATATTCTGTGCTCTCAGCAAGGAAATTATGCAGTGTCACTGCAATTGGACGTTATGTAACTGCAGATTATTCTCTTGGACCTAATTATTCATTTGTTCTTGTATCTTACTGGACAAAATACATGAGATGTTTTAAGATTAGTTTTTTGCCTAAAATTTAGCAGAAAGGCAAAGAGAAATATATTTTTTAAAAGCCCATATCAAGTGAGAGGCTGGCCATAGTCAGTGCAGATCTGGAAGGAGTCTCTGCTCCCTGGCTGTATTTGTTCAGTTGCTCAGAAACTAACTCTTAGTTTTGATGAAAGATTAAATAGGCAACTTATCCCTTTGTGGGTATGTTACTAATCAAAGATTTGATGACAATTAGATCTGTTTAGGGGAAAACAAGAGATGAGGGGACGAGACCACAAGCATTATATTAATACAACACTTGTGGCTTTCCTTTATGTTTCTTCTAACTGGATGGTAACTTTGAAGCCGTCAAAGATGTGATGAAACATTCCTAAAGAAGTAAGAAGCAAAAGCCTGAAATCTTGATTTTTGTCTGACTTGAAAAAACATACTAAATATAGGTTTTACTGGACTACTTCAACAGAAGGCATTGGCTGAATATCTGCTATTTATGTTATAGTCAACTTTATATTCTGTTTTCATTGAACAGGGAGGAATAATGATGACGCTTTATGGAAACAGTTATGACTTAAGTCATAACTGGTGTTATGAAAAGTTGTGAGAAAGAAAAAGAAAAAGAATGTGCTAGAAAGTAAAATGGAGGAAGTGACTCTGAGAAACTAACATAGAGATAGAAGACAAACAGAGTCTTTGTGGTGGAGGGCTGAAGGATAAAGTGCTGATTTTCAGTAATATTAGGGTAGTATTGCCAGTTTGAACATCAGTCAAGAAAGCATAAGATGTCCCCTTTCTCTGCAAGCCTGATAACAAGGCTAAATTCTAACTTGTGTTTTTAGGGGGCCGGCTTTCTAGGCTTGCAGAAAGTTATGAGTGTGAGCATGTGGGCCAAGAATTGGAATGTGTTATTTGTTAGATGCCTGAGATATGACAAGGCTCTGCTTCTTATATTATGACCAGAGAAAAGAACTGTTACTATGAAAAATCGATACATTTACCTTTACTAAGGTATTTTAATTACATTAAATTTTAATTTAATAAGGTAATTTAATTACTCTTTGGCTTCAGCCTCAGTCATTGACAGATCTTTCACTACTTAGTAATCTGAGATAGAAGGATTATCACAGAATCACAGAATCAATTAAGTGGGAAGAGACCTCTGAGATCACCAAGTCCAACATCTGACTCAACACCATCTTGTCAACTAGATCATGGCACTGAGTGCCACATACAGTCTCAAACACCTCCAGGGACTGTGACTTCGCCATGCCCCTGGCCCGCCCATTCCTATTCCCAGTCACACCTTCTGTGAAGACTTTCTTTCTAACCTCCAACTTAAATTATGTAGAATTCCCAAAGAAACTGGGAGCTTTATTTTGAAGAATTTAATTCCTATTGAATAATCTTTCCCCAGCACTTTTGCATCTGGATGGGCTACAGAGAATCCATTGATAACAGAGTAACATGCCCTTTGGTTTAGTATGTATTATGAATGTGTGGTTTCAGAACTACAACTAGGCTCTATGCAAGGCTTTCTGTACAACAAAATATAACAAATGAAAAGAATGAGATAAGGATAGAGCTTGAGGATTCTCCACTGCATCCCTCTTTATTGTGTAGCCACTACCTCTCACAGATCCAACTGGTTTTTTTTGCACCAGTGATCTTTTTGTTATCAGCTGCGTCATGTTCTGGTTTGCAGGAGACTATTCCCTGGGATAATGCATAACAAAGCTTAAAGCCCATATTTATTTTGTTTGTAACACCTGAGTATAATTTGGAGTTTTTCACTTATAGAACTCACATAAGCATTATTGTTTGCCTTGAAATAGCTGATCATTAAATTTTCTGTGGCATAATGTGTCATTGCAGAACCATTAAGTTTCTGAGACATATTACTAAGGTTTTAATTTCTGCTGGAATGTGGAACAAAAAAAAAAAAAAAAAAAAAGACTTTCCAAATGTTTTATTTCTAAATGGATTTATTTGGATTCTTTGTTCTTACAAATTACTACTGATGTAGAACTTAATTATATTCCTGAGAAGTTTAAACTGCTGAAGTTTGGATCATTTCCTTAGTAGGGGACTGTTTCCTTCTAGTAACTTGAGCAAACCTAATGCTGCCAAATTTTGCCCTCCCCTGACCTCTATTCTTTCTGAGCCTGGCTGTGTTTTTGCTAGAAAATGCTGAGATCTGGATTTCATTGTCAAGGAATGCCTTGGAAGGTAAATTTTCCCATGTGACAGAGGTAAGTGTTTAGCTTTCAAGGCCTCCCTATTACAATTCTTAAACTTTTATTTCCAAGTCAGGAACAGAAGGAGTCATAAAAATGTGACTAATGTGTTTTCTGAGGGAGAGGTGAGTAGGTAATGTATCACAAATTTTAATGTGCATACTGTTACGAGGTAACTACATTTTGGAAAATCGGACACAGTTCATTTGTTGATGTTTTCTTTTTACTTTATTTCTACAGATTTCTAAGCACATATTGTAATGTAGATCAGAGAAAGATGATGGACTGAGGGCTTTATATTAGCAGGGTATGGACTTAGTCACTCATGGGTCAGTCATAGGGACAGTCAGTAATGGTACATACCTGAATTCACTCCTCTCTAGTTCATGCTAGATAGGGCATGCAAGTGAACTCCTATTATTTTTTTATTCCTTAGGAGTAAGCCCACTGCTTACTTTCCAGATTTCCTGACGGATGCAACAGAGGCCAAGATTGAATAGTGACCGACAAAAGTGTATAAAGAAGCTGTGAGTCCTTGTACCCTGGGTGAAGTCCTTGGATCTTGAGTAATGTAGCATGCCTCTTTGAGGTATTTTGATGGAGAGATAAGTGTAAGACAAGAGCTCAGCAACTGAGATATTTGTCAAGCTACTGAAAAACTAAAAGACAGTTGCAACTGATAAGTACTAGAAGGGCTCATGAAGATTTCCTGAGGTCTCTAAAAGGTCTCTAAAAGGAAATAGGGTAGTTTACTAAGCATGGTGTTTCAGTGGGCATCACAATGGACATAACATTTTCAGTGTACTGAAGAGTGGGCGGTGAGCTACACTAGTCTGAGTGGGCTAGTAAACTAAATGAGATGCACAACTCCCATCTCAGTTAAGCATATATGGGATGCCCTACTCAAGGACTCATGAATTAGTCATTTCGCTTACTTTCAGATGACAACAGGTTATTTAAACCTCAAAGGAGAAAGTCATATCCAGAAGCTAGTTCTCTTTTCCTATTTACCTTACTTCCCATCCTACACACTATTGTTAAAATAGTGTATGGCACTTATAACACAGAACTTGGGGATAGGAAAAGAAAATTATTATTGATTATCAAAGGATCCCCAAAACCATCTGAGGAGGTTTTTGAACAAAGAAGTAAGGCTACATTATGTAAAGTTTCCTAATTGTAGCAGAATTGTTGATTTTTTTTTTCAGATAAAATAAATAGTTGTACCCCTTTAAAAAAAATCATAATTTTGAAAATCTTTTTAAGTTAAGATATTTAGGAGGTCCAAGCTATTTTATGTGAACAGTTGTTAGAAATCTGTGTGAAATCAGAATACAGACAAGAATTTAAATCCAAACCATCTTGTTTGGAAAACTGCAGTCAAAATCAAAGCTTTAAATCAATCTAAATATGTAATAGTACTGAAAATTCTTCTTTCAAAAGTGTATCCAACTTTCTGTTATAAAAGTAATATATGGGTTTTGCTACACTTTTTAAATTCTGCCAGCTATATTCAGACAAAGTCCTAGGATTGATTTTTTCCTCTACTATTGCTTCATTTTTCAAAATTGTGTTTCATTATTCTTGCCATAAAATTTAATATGCCACTTGCCCATCTCAAAAAGAAAAGGGAAACATTATGCCTTAGGTCCACAATAATTTTGGACATAAAAGTTAGACATTTACCCAAATATCTGTAACGGTCTTTTGTGACTTTCAAAGAGGTGAGGCAATTTTGAAACTATATTGTTCGAACTCTTCTGATTTTAGAATTTCCTGTAACTAAATGAATTAATTTCCTGTTTATTAGTTTAACTATTAGGTTATGGAAATGTTCTGCTGAAGTATTGGTCTTCATTGCCTAATGACCAGTAAGGTATCATCAAATCCAACGCTCTGCTCCTCTCTAAAGACAGCAAACGAAAACTATATCATATAGCAGTACACAGATGCTCCTTGAAGACTTTACTCCTCCAAGATGAACAATTCAAGTAACCTATGCAAAATTCCTTCTCTTGAGGCCTTTCAGCATCTTCATCACAATCCTCTGGACACATTCTAATTGTTTGACATCCATCTTATATTGCAGAGCTCAAAACTGCACACAGAACTCACAGTAAGGGAGATCCAGCATAGGATAGAAGGGGACAATCCCCTCCCTCAACTGTCCAGCAATGCTGTGCCTGATGCACCCAAGGACATGGTTGATCCTCCTGGCTGCCAGGGCACTGCTGACTCATATTCAACTTTCTGTTGACCCAAAACCTTTCTGTGGGGCTGTGCTCTAGCCTCTTGTTTCCCAATTTGCAGGTATAACTAGAATTACCCCATTCCAGGTAGAGAATCCTGCATCTATTAAAATGCATACAGTCCAGGACTGCCCAGCCCTGCAAATCCTCTGTACCCTCAAAGAAGTCCAAAGTTCCTCCCATCTTTGTATAGTTTACAGTCTTTCTTAATGTATATTTGACTCCCAACCATATAGGTAAGTCTAAATTGCATAGAAGATACACAGGGATTGAAATATTGGACTATTTGTGGAGATAATGAACTCAGCATTTTCAAGATCTGAAAAATAGTACATTGAATTAGTTCTTTAGATATACCATCTTTTTCAGTAAATCTGATAAGAGAGAATGTCTCCCAAATATTTTAGATCTGGATAATTTAATTGCCAGAAATAGTAACACTGGTTTGCACATTGCAGCAGAATGTAAGAAAAAAGATAAAACAGTTTGTAAAAGAGCAGTAAAAAGCAATACTAATTCTAATAAAAGTTTTAAGTTTGCTCTCTTTTACATCTTGTGGCTAGGTAATATCATCAACTCTAATACACGTAATCAATTAAAGGATGTTTTAAATTTGTCCTTTTGTGAATTATTTGCTTACTTGCCATTTGTTTTTCTTTAAAAAAGTCTGTTAATTTCCAGTTCTGCCACTATCAATATCAATACGAGGATTGTGCTTCTTTTGAGAAAGCAAGCATTTATAAGTTCATTTTTCCTTGTCTTCTACTCTTAACCCTGAAGTTCAGAAATCCTAAATTTTTGTAAAACTATGGTGCATTCAGATTTCCTTTGTTCTATTACTGTTTCTTCGCACAATTCAACCATTACTTTTCTGAGTGTCTCTTCATTAAATATCTTCATTAGATATACCTATTTTGTAAGGGGTTCCTAAAAAAAAGTGTGTGTAGAGCATTCGATGTCTTGGTAAACTTTCTGTGAAACAAGTTTTCAGTAAATATGATGGATGCTATGCATATAACCTTTCATTACATGTTTTATCTGTTTACTGTGCTCACTTAGCATTCCCAGAAATAAAAAAAAAAAAAAAAATTAAAAAAGTGGCTGAAGCTTTTATTTTAATCGAAACAGGAATTTTCCATAAAGAACTGTGGAAAACATCTTGTTCCATTGGTCTTGGTCCAGGGATTTTTAGTCCTGGAATCAGTGTGAACTTAGAAATTTAGAGTGAAGTCATTCATATTGAGAACCTGATGTTTGTACTGCAGTATAGTCTTTTTAATTCAGGCAATTAGAATGCATCCTCTGGGCTTCTTTCATCTGCATGTTCCAGGAGTGTTGGTTCTGCTTATCTGATTTCCTGTTTCTTGCAAATATTTTCCAAATCACTGTTCTCCTTTGCATATCTGAAGCTTCTTTTATAATTATTGATTGCTTTGTTTTGTGGAATATTTTGAAGTAAGTTTACCTGAAATCTGATGAGTCATGTTTAGAGACTTACAGAGGTACATTTGGGGAAAAAAGGCTAAATTTCATGGTATCATAGAATAGTTTGTTTTAAAGGTCATCTGCAGGGAGATCTACTACTAGATCAGGTTGCTCAGAGCCTTATTCAACCTCACCTTGAATGTTTTCAGCTATGGTGCATCCACCACCTCTCTGGGCAACTTTTCTCATTGCCTCACCACACACATTGTAAAAACATTCTTTGTTAGAGCTAATTTAAACTGACTCCCTTTCACGTAAAGCATCTTCCCCTTATCCTAGCACTCCATGTTCTTGTAAAAAGTCTGTCTCCCACTCTTTAGACCCCTTCTAGGTCCTGATATCCTGCTATGAAGTCTCCCTGGACCCTTCTCATCACTAGGCTGGGCAGTTCCAGCTCTCCCAGTCTGTCCTCATCAGAGATGTGCTCCAGCCCTCTGATCATCCTCATGGCTTCCTCTGGACTCACTCTAGCCACATGATGTCCTCCTCTTTGGAGCTCCAGAGCTGGATGCAACACTCCAGCTGAGGTCTCAGCAGAGCAGAGCACAGCAGAGCAGAGCAGAGGCGCAGAATCCTCTCCTTGCTGGCCACGCTACTTTTCATGCAGCCCAGGATGTGTTTGATTTTGTGGACTACAAGTGCACATTGTCATGCCATGTCAAGTTTTTTGTCCACCAGCATCTCCAAGTCCTTCTCGGCAGGACTTCCTATAATCCCTTCAACCCCAGCCTTTGTTGGAACCAGAGGTTGCCCTGACCCATGAGCAGCACCTTGCACTTGACCTTGTTAAATCTCATGAGATTTCCATGGGCCCAGTTCTCAAGCTCTGTCCAGGTCCCTCTGGATGGCATCTGGTTCTTCAGCAGTGTCAACAGCACCACTCAGCTCAGTGTCATCAGCAAATTTGCTGAGGGTGCACTTGATCTCCTTGATTATGTTAATGATGAAGTCTTCAAACAGTACTGGTCCCAGTATAGACTGCTGAGGGACACCCTTTTTTACCAGTGTCCATTGAGATACTGAGTCACTGACCTCTAAATTCTGGATACAATTGTCTAAACCACTAATTCATTGAATGATCCATCCATCAAACCCATCTCTTTCCAATTTAGAGAACAGGATGTTCTGAGTTCTGGAGCTGTATCAAAGGCTTTACAGAAGTCCAGATAAATGGCATCTGTAACTCTTTCATGTAAATGACATAAGTAACTGTCCACAGATAAAGTCAATCCATCATAGACCACTGGGCTGGTCAGGCAGGACCTGCTCTTGGTGGAACTTCACTGTCCCTGATCACTTCATGTTCTCCCTGTGCCTCAGCACAGCTTCTAGGGGGATCTGTTCCAGGATCTTCTGAGACGCAGAGGGGAGGCTGACAGGGTGGTAGCTCCCACAGTCCTCCTTTCTATCCTTTTGAAGATGGTTAAGATATTCAGGTGAAGGTGGGGCTTCACCTGACTGCCATGACTTTTCAAGTATCATGAAGAATTGCATGGAAACTACATCACTGAACTCCCTCAGGACTCTTGAGATAAATTTCATCAGACTTCATAGACTTATGTATATTGAGGTTTCTCAGGTAGTCATGCACCAGATCTTTACTGACAGTGGGACTTTGTTTCCCTAACTCTTGCCTTGCATAACATCCAGTTGATAGGTGTGGGAAGATGGGTTGCTGTGGGAAGACTAAGGCAAAATTTGTTTAGTATCCCTTTTGTTCTTGGAATAATGTTATTTTTATTTTAAAAATATCTTACAGCAGATGGATTTAGGAATAATAATAAATGGGGATTTCTTTTTGATTTTATATCAGAATACATGACAGGTTTTTACCTCAATGTCAAGGAACAAGCAGCTTGGACAGTCACATATTTCTTTGCTTAAGTGACAGGACATAAAATACTGTTGCCAGCAGAAATTGAGCAGAACTAAATGAACTAAAAGGTAAAATCTGAAACTTAGCAATGGATAAAAAAGTAACTGAATTCATGGTGTTCAGTCAGTAGCTTCCAAGAAATTTCATGTTTCTGGAGTCCCTGTGTCTCTGAACAGAGTAAAAGCAAAAATGTCATTATGAAAGTGTTGACAGATGGCTTTTATGAACTGTAGAGTAAGTTTGACACATAATGCATTTGAAGAACACTGCATGTAATAAACTAGGCTGCAATATTTTTTAGATTAATTATTGTGGCTGTGATCTTCCACTATGGTTATAAACATTCTTTATATAATTTGGGGTTATGTGTTTTCCTTTTGAACTTTCCCTTTGACAATAACACTTTATTCTTAGCGTGCAATTTAGACAACTTATGCTTAATGAAATGTGGCGCACTTTTTCTGGATCTGACGTGTTTTGTATTGTGTGGTCTGTTTCTTGTGTTTCAAGATCTCTGTAAAAAAAAATAAGAAAAACAGCTTGTGAGAGTTTTTTTTTCCCTTTTATACCATAATCTTACACAATGTTTAAAACATAATTTTAAAAGTATACTGTAATCTATCACCTCAGTTTCCTTTTCCATTAATTGAGACTAAAATATATTTTCAAACACCAATTGTGACATGATGCATACTTTTGTACATAATATCCTTAGAAAGTAAATGAAAGATCCTTTGGTCATTTTGCATCTCTTTAGGCTGTTGTTATCTATTGATCACAGTTTGTGCAGTATAGAATAGAAGACCAACATTTTAAAAGAAAATCTAGTTATATTTCAGAGGTTGTGGGAATAGTTTGCATTTCTTGCCCCTAATACATACAGCTTCTCTGCTACCACTGAAACATGATGGGATACTTGCCACTTGTGATTTCATAAATACAAACTGGAAAACTTCAAATTAAAAAACCTTAAAATTTTGCAATATCAAACCCCAAAGAGCTCAAGTTTATTCTGTATTGATTCTGTGATTTTATTAAGTTTATCATGAAATATAAATTTAAGGGAGATTGAAATAATTGCTGTTAGAGATCCAAATTAATATTAGATAGCTATTATTCCTTGTTGTCTGCTTAACTGGGAACAGTATTTCACCTTTTTCCAAGAGCCATCTTTGTGCCAGTGGGGATATAACCTCTTTGGTGTGTATGTGTTTCTATTTTGGTATGCATCTTCACATTGCTTAGTGAAGAATAAATGAAAGGGCTCTATTTTTTACATACTTATATATGTGGGTTATACTTTGTATGTTTTCAATTTAATAGGGCATACTTTCCTATACTTTCCATTAAAAGATGTCTCTCATTACAAGGAATGCTGTTATGGAACTGTGTGCATTTAGCTTGATTCTCACTCAATTTTAAAGAAATACTTTGGAAACAAATACATCAAAGCACAGGAAAATGGTTAGTAGGCATTCTGTTTTATAAACAGATGGGCAAATTCATATAATGAGTGGGGTCTCTGGGTCAGATAAAGCACCCAAATAATCTTAAATGGAGTGGCAGAATTTGTGTAAATGGCCCTACTGATCTATACACAGCTTTCTGGCTTTTCTTTAATAACCACTTCTCCTTTCCCTGCTACTGAAGAAATTACGTGCTTTTAATTTTTTTTCCTAAAGCTGACAAATTGTTTCATTCTTTATTCTCTGTAAAATGCACTAGTTAGCAAGCAAAATTCTTACTGTCCAGTTAGAATCCTATGTACATCTTCTATTGCCAAAACCTTGCTTACACTAGCTTCAGCTTTAGGACTGAAGTTTGATGATCTCTGTCTGGTTCCTGGTGAAAACAAGGAACAAATATTGCATGAAAACTTCTTAGCAGATACTACTGACTTTCAGATGTGCAGAAAAACTTTTGTAATTGTACAACAAGCTGAAGGGACAAAAATACAGAGCTATTCACTCATTCTTCAAAGTTACATCTTCTAAGAAAAATGCAGTAAGTTTCTCATAAATTGAACGTGATTTTTTGCTAATGTTTCAATTACCTTGTCAAGTTACATTTCTATTATAAGAAAATTGTTATTAATTACATGACAAATTTAGCACTCTCCTAAGTTCAATATGCTCGGAGAAAGTAAGGAAAACCACAATTATTACTTTCTCTAAGATCCTTGGGAGAAAAAATCTGAATTTCTAATCATTCTACTTATCTTTCTTTGAATACTTCCACATCTGTATCTGGAGCAAATCATCACTTCCAGGCTTAGTCCCTGATTTTACAACTAATTAAAATAATCAGCACCCTGGACCCACGAGGAAATAACTGCACTCCAATTGAAGTTTTTAACGGAGCACAACTAAAACAATACAGAACTCATACCTGTGTGGATAACATTGTTAGGCCCTTTACTATAAACATCTAGAAAGAATAATCTTTTTTGCTTTTCATATCTCCTGAAAATGTGGGTGGGGGGCTTTTTGTTTATCTGTTTTGGCTATTTTTATTTACATAGAGAGGTATTTCAAGATTTTAGTTAGTTGAAATTTTATGGCTACAAGAAAATGTTTTGTTTCTTAACATAAATTTTCTCATGCAGCTTTGAAATTTAAAGCTCTCATATAATGGTATATTGCTTCTGGCAGTAAGTAGTAGGTTTATTTTTTGCCTTGTTTTATTTTTTTAAATCAAGAAATAGATTTAGATTAATAAATCTAAACACAATAGTCTTCTGGAAGCAAAAGGGTAAAAATTCTCAAGTATGATGTCAATTTAGAGGTGGTTTAAAAAATAAACTATTTAGTCAGCAGTTCATAAGAGTATTCATTAATCAAATCTAAGGTATTGCTGTTGAATGTGGTAATTTTAAGAGGTAAATACACCTTAAAATTCCATTATTCTCATTCCTAATTTGATATCTGTTTCTGAGTCAAGAGGTTTGTTACTACGTCCTGCAGAATTACAAATTTTGTACGTTACATAATTTCTGACCTGTAGTATGGAGACATCAATCTTAGGGTTACTGACATTTTAGACTTGGTGGCAGTTTTTAGATTTTTGTCTGTTTTGCCAAACTCAGTCATTAATTTTTGAGCCAGTTGGACAAAAAGTGCAGGTCTGTCTGGCTGTTCTGGCAGGCATTTCATCCCAGCTGCTCTGTCTATAGTTGGTTTCTGCTAGATCTCCAAGTAATTAGCAATTCGGCCTTAGTGAAAGGCTTTTATAGCTTTTAATGTGTGAGAGGTGAGCCTTTAATGTGAGAGGAGGTGTTCTACCAAGTCAGTAAACCATTGGTCCTTTCCCACCGTTGGGCCTAATAAATATAATATGGTAGACTGCACATATTTGTTCCCTGACTGCTTGATGTTCTGCTTTTATCTCCTCTGATTCCTATGTGAGATATTTTTAGAGAGCTGACCAACATCCTGACAGAAATTAATGGCACAAATTACACAACAGATATTCTGTCTTTAAATAAAGAATAATAAATAAGTAAATAAATAAGTAAGTAAATAAATAAATAAATAAATACGGAAAACTTCAAATGTCAAACAAAACAACCAAAAAACTCTCCAAAACAAAACCAACATTTTTCCCCATGAATCCATGTCAACAACCCCCAAAAAACATTTATTCCCACTTTATGGATATTGAGTAGATGCGCAAAGGAAATCTGATATGCACGGCTGTTCATGCAATCCCTACTTAAAGGTAAAAGTATAGCTCTCCTATCCAAAGAGTGCACAGAGCAAACAGAACAGTATCCTTGACACTTTACGACAATGACAATTCATCTCCCTCACACTGTGCGGACATATTTTCAGTAGAGAAGCAGATTCCACAGCTTGTGAATGGTGCTTTCCTAAAGGCACCTTTTGGAGAACGGTTAAAAACACTTAGTGAATGCTCAGGCATCTATGGATTGTAATGTGAACATTTCTTAGTGTGATGAAAGGCAAGGTTTGTAGGGGGAGTTGATGGCTTTTATCTGACTTTATCTTGATGCTATAACCATGCTAAGCTCATTGTCAGGACAAAATTACGCTCAAAAATAGGATTGACAAAAGTAAGTTTGATATGAGTGAGTCAGTGGAAATCTGGAGAAAAAATAGATGTTGAAAGGAATTCAGGTACACAGAATCATTTTTTCATCCACAACAGAAATTCACAAAAATAGAATTTGTAATTTTTAGTTTTTATTGCATTTAAATTACATTTTATGCATGTGGTTCACATCTAATATAAACACAGTGGCACACAGGTGAAAGTATCTACTAATGACATAGAAATGAGTAATTAAAAAAGGTGAAAATTGCATTGGGATGTGTCATCAGGACTAAGTCAGTCTGAATTTCAGCGCAGTGTAGCTGACACAATGGGCCATATTTTTTCCATTAGATATACAGTGCTAGAAAACCTCTTGACGTCAATGAAAGTTCTGTATATGCCTATGAAGGAAGAATTTGTCCTGCTGTGGTTTTCTATATTATCATGCATTTTCCAACAATAATAAAGGGCACCTCTGTTTGTCTTTCAAAGCACAACTTTGTCACCCGGATTTCAGATGTTTTGCCTATATTGTTACTCAGTGTGGAACTTAGGATAGAGAAGGAAAGATTCACATGTGCACAACAGAGCTACATTTTTCGTATTAAAAAATTGCCATTCACATGCTAGGGGTGGGGTGAGGAGGGACAGGATATGCCAATCCAATAGTTAAGAAGAAAAGAATCTTTTTCACATAACCGTATGATACCACATGACAAGTCTTGGAGAAATTATGGCATACACTGGTACATACCACTTGAAGTGAAAGGAAGATGGCAAATATATTGACCTTGTACTCAGCAACAGAAAAGTTACTTTAAAGAGATTGTAGCCTGCAGAGCCATTAAAACTTATTAGTTTGAGTGTAAAGTCATTGTTTTAAAATTTCGTGCTTTACAGTCTGTCAAAATAAGCTGTAAAGTATGCATACTGTATATAATTACCTCTTCTGGTCTCAATCCACACACCAGAGTTTGGAAGGCATTCAAATTTATAATTTTGTTTAATTGAAGTGTTATAATTAGCCTACTAATATAGTCATTCACTCGTCATGTAACTGAATTCCAGGATGCTTTGCATGCACATTTCTAATCAATTATGTTGTATGTTTTTGTAGATCTTATCTCTTTTTCTTAATGGGTGTAAGAAAAAGTTTATTTTTGTCATTTACCTTCTCCTTTTATGATCTGAGTACTGATCAGTATGTTGGACTAGCTGAAGCCTTTATAAAAAAATAAAAATTCAGAAGAAAAATTTCTTCTTACAAAGATAAGGTTAGAAGTCTACATCATATTTTGATCAGGGGCACAACAGAATGAAAAAAAAAGATATAGCTAAAGTTAGTAATGACAAGATATGTACTTGAGCTAAGAAAAATTATAGAGTAGTTTTCACATTCCTGAGCAAAATGGCAAATGCTAGAAAGCTGAACATGTATTTTGTGTTGTTTGTGGAGTGTAAGACGTTTAAGCCATGAAGTTATGAAAGAGTCCCCTTTTTTCTTTTTCCAGTGATGATTGCTTCCACAATTACGTCTTCTTATTCCTTTCATTTAGACCTGTATGTCTCATTAGGACCACAAATCTCCTTGTGGTCCAGTGACTAGGAGATGACTAGAAGTGGGAGTGCTCTTATAGTCACAAGTTTTGGTCATGTTTGAAATACATGTTTTAAATATTTCCTCATTATTTTTTGGTTTGCTCCTTCTTTGTTTTTGTGGATTGGCTTTTTGGTGGTTTGTTGTTTTGGTTTTTTTTTTTTTTACTGATTCCAGTAAATTTATTATTGTACTTATATATAAACATTATGTATTATTCTGAGTGCAAAGGAACTTACTTCCACTGTGATTCTGAAAAACTTTCAGTAACAAAAGGAGGGCAGGCTTATGACTTATTAAAATAATAGGTTAAAGTTCCTGATGACTTTTATTACAGTTTCTTTAATATTTGAATACTTAAAGATTATGTAAATATCATTTGCATTCTTCAAATGCAAATATGATTTAATTTCTATTCAAAGCAGAATCTTATCTGATACCTTTTTTTTCTACCCCTACAGGTTTTGGATTATGTTTAGGAGTATGACCCAATCACATGTTGGATTGTGGATGTCTGATCCACAGACAGTTCTTTGTAAATACACACTCTGCCATCTTCGATGCATGGCATTTGTTTTGATTAGAACTCGGAGTGAAAGAATGGCTGATTAGCTTGACATACAGAAAAGGTACGTGTGTGGTATGATGAACATAACTAGGGAATGCTTGCATACTGTTACTTGTAAAATAGGTAGGAAAAAACTCTATCAAAATTAACAAACATCAGTTTTCAAATCTAAGTACATTTTCTTTGGCACATATAACTGAATTGTGGAACTGAAGAGAACAAGATTTCCTGAAGGTCAGTAACACAAATAATTCAAGTAATGAGCAGGTAAGCCATGGAATAAAACTACCACATGAAGGCAATTTATCCAAATATTTCTAAATAATCATTATCTCAGAAAGATTAACAATGCAGATTTTCAGAAAACAAACCAGTGACAGTAATCATGACATCCTTTTTTTGTTCATGAAGTTTTTTTTTAAAAATTTCCTCTTGGCTACTGTTAGAACTACCATTTTCAAATTAGATTGTGTTTTGACCTCATGTATTGCTAGACATGTATGAATTGCAGAGGGCTGCTCTTAAGCCTGGAGCATTGATTAAGTTAGCAACCATCATATGTGCTTCATTTTTAATCCTATTGGAAACTTTCAAAAAGCAATAAAGTGTTTAAGGGTGTTTGCAAGCAACACAATGATGAAAAGAAGACTGTATTATGAGAATAAAATCAAAAAGAACATATCTAGTTCATCCACTAAATAATCATTTAAAATCATTAGTGGGATTCTCTGAGCTTTGAGACAGGCAGTGGAGAAGCAACTCCAGAAAGCACATTGAGTTTTTATCTTACTGAAACCCATACCCAATTAACATGCACATCGTTCTCTGTTTGTGCCCTTGTTTGCTCTGTGTAAATAACTTGGTATAGCTGGTTTCCCCTTGTGTTCAAACAAGCAAAAACCTTTGATACTATGAAGAAAATTAGTAACAGGTGAAAGACCATGTTTAGCAATGTTGGTACAAAACAGGCGTTTGCTTTAAAGTATTTGTTCTCTAATCTTCTTTAATTCCTAACAGATAATAACTGTTGTCTGTCAGCAGAACTCACGTATATCAATTTCTCTGAAGCTCCATATAGTAAGAATACACATGAAAATAAACAGTTAAGTAATATTCATCGTACACACTAAAGAAGTGTGAGGGAACATATGAAATTCTTGAGATTTACATAGGCACATTTGGCTTCTTCTTCATATTTACTTGAACTGCACAAGAAAAATTGAATTGGATTATCTCGCTCCAAAGGATCGACTATTATAAGAACACATATGTGCTGTGTTCAAATGCAGTTAAAGTGTTTGTGGTGTAGAAAGAGATTGTAATTTACAATGTTCTTTATAGATTTCAATTCTGGATTATTCAATTTGTGTCTTTCTATGTGCTTTGTCACCACTGTCTGTGCTTTTTTGATGTTTTTTTTTTTTCTCACATGCAAATGAGGTGGAGGGTTTGAGGGTTTTTTGAGGTATCTAAGTTCCTATCTATTCCAAAAAGTCATCTAAAAGGCAAATATTCTCTTCAGATTTAAATTTCCCTTTAGAGTCACATTTGCCTTCTTTTCTATTCTCAGTATAGAAAATATTCACTCAATTTTCCCCCCAATGAATACATTTATTTTCCTATTGTTAAAATAAAAGAGGCCTGATAAAACAGATTAGATCATTCATAGCAAATTTAAGTTGGAAATGTCAGCCACTGTGACACCATTATGTTTGTTTTCAGAAACAGGGGTTTCTACTGAAGAGTGTTAGCAAGAGCTTAGCAGTTGTTCCTAGCAGTTGAGCTCTGCCAAAAAAAGGACGTCCAATCACATAATTGGGCATTCTAAAAGGATTTTTAAAGAGTAGTATTTCAACCTAATTCATTGCACTAAGAAATGACACAGAAACTCAACAAAAAATCAGCTTTAAGATGGCCTTTCATTTTAAGATACCATTTCATAGATAATTTTATTTTAAGATACTATTTCATTTTCATTTTAAGATACCATTTCACAGATCTTTCTTTGTAAAAATCAAGCAAGGGGAAGTAGAGCTCCTAAAAAAAAAAAAAAAAACAAAGAAAAGAAAAGCACTTCACTGTCAATTTATTTTGAACAACTCTAAAGAAAATAATTAAGTGCAAAATGCCTACTTTGTAGATAGTTTTCTGGAGACTTTCTGAGCTGCTTGTGGTATACTTTGACACCCAGCTACCCCTTCAATTGGACTACAGAAGTGAACGTTCTGGAACAGACCAGAAATTGATTTGCAGTAATTTAGCCACAGTTCAGTAAGTGGCTATGAGTGGCATTGTGACTTTAACAAATTCAGCATACTTTGCAAAAAATATGAGAGTACTGGGTTTAGGCCAGAAATTCCAGTGCATAGAAGTTTCCTACACACTTTCTTAACAGTACAATCCATCTGTAGCAGTGTAGTCCATCTGTCTGTCCATCCGCACCAAAAATCCCCCAAAATCCTGAAACAAACATAAGAACAAACAACCCCTGCCCCAAATCCATTCAACAAACCAACCAACCAACCAACCAACCAACCAACCAACCAACCAACCAACCAACTAACCAAGTAAGCCAACCAACTAACCAAGCAAGAAAGCCTCAACCAAACAACAACAACAAAACCCAAACTGTTTTTTTTCCTATTATTTACATGAAAAAAATTGAAACCATTACTGAATTTTAATGGAAATGTGTATGGTCAAAATTGACAGAAAAAAGACTGCTGGTGAGAGCATCAGTCTGATGGAAAGAATAAGAAATGTTTATCTAGTTTCTCCATCGGTAAAAAAAGATACTTTCTACACAGAAATTAAGTGCTATCCTGTGTATGATAGCATGTGAAACAAGCATATGTTGCGGTCAGAAAATGAGATGGCATATTGCTCTAATATGTAACATAAAAGAACTTCATTTCGGCATGTGGAATGTTCAACTTTTCCTTACCAACACACTTCTGTGAACTATTGCATAAGGTTTAACTTAAACCTGTTTATTTATACAACACGTGTTATTTTCCAAAAATGTTCCCTAAATTAAACATGTATCACAAATGCACCAGGGATCAGAAATCTATAGTGCAGGTGTTTTGAAGAGGAATCAACTTTTATGGAGAGAAATTGTCTACTTGCTTAATTAATTTCAAAATACAGCTCAACATTCTGACTGACAGAGACCTAAATATGAGGATTCTCAGCAAGGAAGCTGCTGGTTTTTTTTCCTTGTCTTTATATCTCTTTACCATGGGCACAGTGCATGCCACATCAGAAACATGAACAGACCAGGGTTTTAGCTTTGGAATTTTTTAGCTTTTTGATGCAAGCTCATTGGGGATAAATGTTTTATTTCCTGCTTTGCACTAGCATAAAAGCAGTTGAAGTCTTTGAAAAACAGAAGAAAAAAAGAAATAAAGAGGTTCTGTGTTAACTAAGATATTAAACATGAAACAGTTTGCTGCATGACCCTTAGAACAGAAAATTTTTGATTTTTTGATGTGATCTTGATATGAAAAACCAACTAAAAATCATTGGAGCTCTTTATCCTTTCACTTACCGCTTTTCTGCTGTCCCTTCCTACCATCTCTCTTCCCTTCATCTTTTTTTCTCTCTCCCTTTTCCTTCAGCTCCCCTTTTTGTTCCTGGAACATTCTGTTTCTCTTATGAGCTAACAAGTTTGCTGTGGCCTTGTGTCTCATTCCCTTCCAGGCTTGCAGCTGTTTTGGCAACAGAAGAAAAAATCCCCATAACAAATCAAATAAAAGCCCATTCTGTGAAGAGGAATTGAAAACAGCAGGCCTCAAAGAGGACTGCACATGAGATGCCTTGTTCTGGCTTTCAACACGACTCAAATCAGAAACACATTACCATAATCTGAAACAGCCCACTGCTAACACAAGACAGATGGTGGGTAATAACCCATGCATCATTAATAAATAAATTCCAGCATTAAAGGCTTTACAAAGTATGACAACATTATCTGGGCAAAATTACTGCCCCTTTTCCACCCCCAGCATTATTTCACTCTCTTGTGGGTCTCTTTCACTCCCTCTCTCTCTCTTTTAAAGTGATTGTTCTTTTGAAGGAAATTAAACATGTTGCAAGTTTTAATCACATGAAAGCTATCTTAGTACAAGTCTGAAACTCCATAAGGGAAAAATAAAATAGCTGCCAAAGTGTAATTGCTCCCATGTACTTCTATTGGATCAGCAAATGATGATTTATTGCATTGCACTCCATGAGCTGTCTTTACCCTCTCTCATATCCTACTATTTTATTTCACTAATAATTTCAAGCAAGAATTTTGCATTGTGTTTTCCACTAAATTGTAGAATATATCTATGATTTCTCAGCTTTCCTTCTACAATCTGTGCCATCTGTCTTCTCCCTTTTCTTTTTCCCTTACTTCAGAGATCATTTTTGGTACAATATACACCTTTAACAAATGTTTGAGAGTATTTATAATATAATAAGATGGACCTACCACAACACTTTTTTGCTTGACCAACATGAGTATCACTTGCAAAGAAAAGAGAGAGCAGATGGGATGAAATTTTTACAGTTTGTTTCACAATTATAAGTACAGAGCTCGAATCCCAGGTGAATTTTGAAATATGTCTTTCCAGAACTCCAGACCTCATAGTACTGGACTTACAACAGGGCTGCAAGTCTGTCATAAGCACCGAAGAAGACCTGAAAGTTGGTTTGTGTCTGTGTGGTGGGTTAATCTTCACTGGACACCAGATGCCCAACAAACTATTCACCTCATCCAAAGGACAGTGGGAGAAAACACAATTAAAAGATCATGAGTAGAGATAAGGAAAGAAGACAACTCATGATTACACAGAATCACAGAATATTCTAAGTTGGAAAAGACCCACAAGGATAACCAAGACCAAACCATAAGTGAATGGCCCATATGGTGATTGAGCTAGCAACCTTGGTGGTGTTAGCACCATGCGTTAACCAAGTGAGCTAATCTCAGGGTCATGAGCAAAACAGCTTTGGCTAGAGGAAATTAATTTAATTTATCACAAATTTACTGTAGTAGAGGAGGAAGGTGAGAAACAAGAACAGAAGTAAATCTTTCCCCAACTCCTTCCTTCTCAGAGGCTCAATTTCACTTCTAACTCTTCTACCCTTTGCTCCCTACTTGAGCGTCCCAAAAGGTTGGGAAATTGGGGTTGGTATCAGTTCATAGCCCTTCATCTCTGTCTTTTTTTCCTTCTGACTCTCTTTCTCTGCTTGAGCCCCAAACCCCTCCCCAAGCCCCTCTCTTCATAAACTTTTCGTATGTGGGTCTTTTCTGGGAACTACAGTTCTTCAAGAACTGCTTCAGCATGGATTCTTTTCAAAGGGTGCAGTCTTCAGGAACACACTGCTTCCATATCAATCTGCCATAACATCATTACTCCTCACAGTATCCCTGAATCAAGAGGTACTCCCCTCCATGGGCTGCAGCTCTGGTCACGCACCTGTCCCTGCGAAGGCTCCCCCAGGCTCCAGTTTTCTTCAGGACATACCGTGCTGTAGCAGGTACTTCCATGTACTCCAGGAGAATTTCTACTGTGGTGCTGAGAGCACCTCCTTCCCCTCCTTTTCCACTGACCTTGGTGTCTAGAGCGCCATTTCTCTGACATATTTTCACTCTTTTCTCCCAACTGCAGTTTCACAGCTGATTTTTTATACTTTCTTAAATATATTATCACAGAGTAACTACAAACCTCACTGAGGGGTTCAGTTTTGGCCAACAGTGGGACAGCCTTAGAGCTGGCTGGCAGTAGCTCTGTGTAGCCTGGGGGCAGCTGCTGGTGTCTTCTCACAGAAGCATCTCTTGCAGTCCTTTCCTGCTGCCAGAACCAGCAAGCAAACTCAGTAAAATATAAAAACTACAATGACTGTCTGTGAATGGGATATATTTTACTCTATATCTTGAGTCCTAGATTTTTCTGCTGCTTGCTTTGACAATTCATTAAGGTAAAAATGCTTGTGAACAGAGCAGAGCAGGCACCACAGTCAGGAGTAGTGGGTTGGCTAAGATTCTACCCAAGTATATTCCAGTATGAATATTTAAATTTGGAATTTCATATATAATTTAGATGCTCTCTATATATTTATTATATTTTTAAATGCCTGATGTAAATTGTCCTTTTATAATCAGGGCAACCAGCTGTTATTTCCCATAGTAGTAATGATTGGAATTCTTCCTGTTTTAAATATTTGTTTACTATTCTTTCACAAGACAAATTAAATACATGCCATTTTTTCTATATAATGAACTATCCCAAATGAATTTTTCCCCAGCTGATTGACAGAATTGCATAACTTTCTTCCACAGGCACTTTTAGAAGGCACAAAAAGATTTCTGATTTGCACATATGCTGCAGCTATATGATGGTGTCTTTAGTTTTAACTGTTCCTGTGACTTGCTACCTTAGTTCCTACAAAGAAGACAGCATGGGTAGCTCTAAAATTCCTACAGAAAACTTGTGCACAACACTGTGGTGGTGTGTGGTTTCTTTGCAAATTTTTAATGGATTGTTCTGTTACCCCCATGCCAACCAAAATGGTTTGGCCCCAAGTTGTATCCTCCCACCTCCCTTGTCCATCTCCCCACAGACCCGCCCTTTACTCCAGGCCCTTCCACATCCATCACTGTAACCCTGCCCTCGTCCCCTGTCTGTCCTTGTAACCCCACCTTTACTTCTGTAACCCTCCATGCCAGTCTTGTATCCCTCAGTTAAATATGTACTACACTGTCCACTTCCTTCTTGGCTGAGTTTTCTAGATTTGTTTACTTTCAGGGCTGCTGTTACATTAAAGCAACCTGCAAAACCACAGCTTTTTCTTTAATTAACTCAAAGCAATAGGAGGAATTATTTAAAATAATTATTATTTAAGATAGTAATGATATATATTGAGTCTATACTCATACTATAATGCATTTTAGAAAAAAGAAAGTCAAAGTAGACATATTCTTTTTAGAAGCTACTTGGAGAGGAAAGAAGGCAGGAAGACAGGCAGGAAACAGCCAGACAGGAAGGCAGGATGCAAGGAACTAAGAAAGGCTAGTTATGAGTTTTTCTGTGGCTAAAATATTGGAAAGAAAAAGACCAGAAGAAGGGAAACAGCGTGTGTAAATAAAACCAGTACATTTAACTCCATAACTTTTGAGTGGTACTTAATATGGGAACTGAATCAAATCTGGTTTCAGTTTTAATCACTAGTAGTAAGTAGAATAGACAACTAACCAACAGAAAAAAAAACCCACAAAAACTTTTCTAGAGAAAAATTTTGATACGCTTTTTAAAGGCTTTCATCTAGATACTTGACTCTATATGGGATTTATATAGTCAAGCTTTGGTATCAGGAGGGGCTGCAGGGGTGGCTTCTTTAAGAAGCCTCTAGAAGCTTCCTCTATGTCTGCCATAGCAAATCTCTGGCAGCCCCATAGACAGATGTGCCACTGGTCAAGGCTGGGCCAATCAGAAATGATGATAATGCTTCTGTGATAACATATTTAAGAAGAAGAAAAAACAAAATGCTGCACAGTTGCAATTGAGGCCAGAGAAGAGGAGGTCAGAATATGTGAGAGAAACAGGCCTGCAGACACCAAGGTCAGTGAGAGGGAGAGTCGTGGAGCTGAGATTCCCCTGTAGGCTGTGGTGCAGCCCATAGTGGGGCAGCTGTGCCCCTGCAGCCCATGGAGATGCAGAGATCCACCTGCAGCCATAGAGGAGACCCACACCTCTGAGCAGGGGGATGCCTGAAAGGAGGCTGTGACCCCATGGGAGGTATGTGGCGAGAGGAGTCCTCTCTACAGCAGCTTGTGCTTGAAGAACTGCACCCTGTGAAAGAGAAGCCCTCTGCAGCAGTCTGGGCAACACTGTTGCTCATGGGATGGACTCACACTGGAGAAGTTCATGAAGAACTGTGTCCCATGGGAAGGGCTCCTCTCCCCAGGCAATGGGAGCAAAAACATGTGATGAACTGATCATAACCCCTATTCCCTGTCTCTCTGTGCTGCCGACTTAGAGGAGGTAGAGCTGGAAGAGAGGCAGGTGTTTTGAAGATCTATTTTTACTTATTATCTTGCGCTGATTTTCTTATTAACAAATTGAATTAGTATCTTTAAGTTTAGGGGTTTTTTGCCCATGACAGCATTTGATGACTGATCTCATCTGGTTTTTATCTTAACTCATGAATCCTTCATATATTTTCTCTCCCCTATACAGCTGCAGAGAGGAGTGATAGAAAGGCTTTGGTGGATGCCTGGCATCCAGCCAGGGTCAGCTCACTCCATACTCTTAGGAAATTCAGGAAACAGAACAATGTTCCTTCCTAAAAATATTTATGCCCCCTTTAAAAAAAGGTCACTCTCTAGACCAAACCAAAGCATGACAGTTCATAACTTGAAACTCTTTAGCTCTGTGTTATTTACATCATTACAGTAAATAATAACAGATATTACTTAAAATATGACTTTTAAAGAACTGACTGAAAAAAATATTCACATTTATGTAAGTAAACTTTCTCTAAATTTATTTAAGAGAATTTCATTACCCTGATAGAATGACAGAAAAGACATTTAGAAGAGTTTTCAATATCTTTTAAGATATAGGTGTTTTAAATGTAAGGCTGCAAAGAACTAAAATAGAAGAAAACAATTTTTGATGTCAGAAGGTAACGTATATACTAAAAATTTCTGCTAGAATTTCACAAGAGCAGCAGGTCCTTCATGGTCGGACCAACTCTTGTAAGAAAGTACATTAAGATCTTTTGTATCTCACAGCATAGAATTTCACTACAAGAATGTTTCTAACCATAACATCACCTGAAGGTAGTGCTGCCATTCAGTGGGACCTTGAAAGGCTGTAGAGGTTGGGTAGAGAGAAACCTGATGAGGTTCAGCAAGGACAAGTGCTGGGTTCTGTATCTGGGCAGGAACAGCCCCAAGCACCAGCACAGGCCAGGTGTAGAAGGGGCTAACAGTGGGCTTGTTAGCTAAAGGATTGAGAAGAAGTTGAGAAGAAGAAGCTGATAAGGAGCTTTTTCTAAGGCTGTAACCAAGGAGATCGAGAGAAGAAAGGTAAGAGCACTTTGCAGCCAGACGAAACATTTTCAGAAAGTGAAGTCACTGTAACTTTTCACCAATAACATAGTATTGACTTATTGTAAATAGTCACCAATAGTTAAAGTAGAAAAAGAGCAAACAATTAGAAAATGTATAAGAGATCAATCATGTTCACTAATAAAGTGTTGCCAACTGAGACTGCTTGTAGTCTCTGCTTTGTGTCATGACCGCCTCAACTGCAACAGCCAGGGGTTGCTCCTACAGAGAAGCTCTGTGGAAAAGGACCTGGGACTCCTGGTGCATCACAAGCTGTCCATGGGCCACCAGTGCCCCTGTGGCCAGGAGGGCCAATGCCATCCTGGGCTGCATTGGCAAGAGTGTGGCCAGCAGGTCAGGGAGGTGATCCTCCCCCTCCACTCAGCCCTGGTGAGGCCATTCCTGGAGTGCCGTGTCCAGTTCTGGGCTCCTCAGCACAAGGGAGACAAGGAGCTGGAGAGGGTCCAGGGGAGAGCTGCAAGGATGATCAGAGGTCTGGAGCTTCTCTCTCATGAGGAGACACTCTGGGAGCTGGGATTGTTTGGTCTGGAGAAGACTGAGAGGGGATCTCATCAATACACAGAAATGTCACAAGTTGGGTGTCAGGAGGATGGTGCCAGACTCTTTTCAATGGTTCCCACTGACAGGACAAGGAGCAATGGCCATAAAATAAGGCATAAGAAGTTCCACCTCAACAAGAGAAAGAATTTCTTTACATGGAGGGTGGTAGAGCACTGGCATAGGCTGCTGAGCAAAGTCATGGACTCTCCCTGTCTGGAGACATTCAAAGCCCACCTGGACACGTTCTTGTGTCACTTCCTCCAGGTGATCCTGCCTTGGCATGGGGGTTGGACTGGATTATCTCCAGAGGTCCTTTCCAACCCTAACAATTCTGTGATTTTTGGTAGTAGCTGGGTAATAGCAACCAGGATTGTAAATCTGTATCAAAAATTTCTGGACATGAGAAGAAAATTATCGCTTTCACATATGTGGATGTAAATGTGAGAAATTAAATGGACTCATCTGTTAATGCTTTGCCAGTATTTATGTTCATGCAAAGTAATTTTAGGTCTCTCTAAGGCAGTAATCAGCATAAAACAATCTACCTAAGCAATAATACAAGTGAAAAAGTGATACAATAAGTGGAAAGGTGATACAGTGGATGAGTGATTACAAAACAAATCAAGATTTCCCTAAAAGTGGTCATTTTTATGGAAATTTTTTTTCTTATATATTTCAGCGCTTAATGCCAGCTTCATAACGGTGACTTAGTTCAACATATGAAACATATGTCAAGATCCTTCAATGGATTATATTGTCAGACTTTACTGGGACAGCTGAGGACCTTTTACACCACTTTGTTCCTCTTCTAGTTGCACTTACTTTTCTTGAGTAATGCAGAGAATTCAGGGGGCCTCCTTCTCTGGGGAGAGATTACATGAGAGCGTGATAGGTCTATCTGTGCCTAATTAACTAGTGAGCATTTTCTGACATTACGCAAAAATATCTAACATGGTTCATAACAAGTAGTGCAGTAAAGCTGTTCCTACTGCATTATAAACAGCCTTGTGGGGTGCAAGCTATAGTTCAACAGATTGAGTTTCCCTTTGTATGAATGCCACTTATTTTCTAAGACAAATACTTTGCAGCAGACTTTAAACTAGAGTCAGTACTACTACATGTGCCAATGCTCAGAAATCTTTTCTAGGTTGTTAGGCTCTGTTTCATAGATATGAAAGGCCAATGTCTCAAATTGAATATTTCTTCCAAGTACAAAATCCAGAATTTTTAGTATTAAATATTGGGGCACTCACACTTAAAATGTGAAACAAAAGCAAATTATTTTCCTAATAGTATCAAAATGTTATCAACCAACATAATTACACAACAGTAAGTAGCATTTTTTCTATTAATGAGACAAGGCGCCCTGTTCAAAAACAAAAATTAAGTGTTTT
This sequence comes from Zonotrichia leucophrys gambelii, assembly GCF_028769735.1. Taxonomy (NCBI): domain Eukaryota; kingdom Metazoa; phylum Chordata; class Aves; order Passeriformes; family Passerellidae; genus Zonotrichia; species Zonotrichia leucophrys. The sequence continues at coordinate 47,503,123 of NC_088200.1, read as the reverse complement.
AGTTACAAATCGTATCATATTGAAATTGAAAATTTTTTCTTGTAAAATTAAATTTCTATACAAAAGGGATGGCTGAAGTAGAGACTCATTTAAGTTGAATAGAAAAAAGAAAATTAAAAAATAAGCATTTTAAAATGTAATTTTAAATTTATACAAAAACTTCATAATATTAATAGTATACACATTTTTTGCTGTTGAGCAACTTTTGAATTATGTTCTTATCACTGGCTCAGTTTTCAGTACCTAAGTGCTTATAAGCACCCGTCAGACATTTGCTGCTTATGGAAACAAACTGATATTTTTATTTCAAAAGCTGCAAATAGATCAAAGGTATAAAAAAAAGATATAACTCTAATTATCAGCTGGTATGTTGGACAAATAAATGTTACTGTTGAAAAGAACAACATATCTTTTGTCTTCTAAAAGTTAACTGAAATCATATGCATACCTCAATTAATTTCAAGAGTATGGAAACAGAAGAATAATAGAAGCTTGGACTAAGTAATATTTAAATAAGTTACATATATTGAAATTTACAGGGTTTTGGGAAATTTGCCTCTGAATGTTAAATGGCTAGCTGAAGCAATCTATCAACCATTACCAAATATCTCTAGAAAGCTGTGGATGGTGTCGAGGCCTCAGAAGAGCAGGGAAGGTCAAATGCAGTGCCTATCATTAAAAAAAGGGGAGAAGCAATACCTAGGGAGCTGTAAACTGTTTAGCCTGACTTCAATACTGGGAAGTACTGGAACAAATTGTTGATAAATTTGTAAGTTCGTGGAGGACAATCAGGTGATAAGGTATGGTCAGCAATAATTTGTGAAGAACAAATGGTGTCAAACCAATTTCATTTTCCTTTCCTTCTGTGTATTGGCTTTGTGGATAAGGAATAGTCAGCAGAAATGCTGTTGCCTGTCTCTATTTAATTTTTGAATACACCTCATCTTTTATAAGCAAACTAAGCAATTATGGCTTAGATATTACTACTTTAAGAGAGGTCACAGCTGGTTAAAACTTCAGAAGATTGTTGCTTAGTTTCAAACATGATTGGGTAAAGATTTTTCTTTATTTTATTTTGTACTTCTCTCAGTATTAATTTTTATTTAAGCTAAACATATGATTCATTGAGTAATTATAAATCAGTGAAAGTTTACACAAGACATTCAGGACTGTGAGACCGCAGGTCCTTTATAGTACAGAACTAAAAGTGAATTTAATTGATTTTGATAAATAAACCAAAGTAATAGAAATAAAATTCAAAAGAGATAAGAATAATGCGTTAGATTTAGGGAGAAAAAAATTCCACTTGAAAAGTAACTGCTTATAAAGCAGTATTGCAGAAATAATGTAGGCATTTTTTGCACTGTGGTAAAGGCTGAATGTAGATTGACAACAAGATGATGTTAAAAGACAGGCTACTGGGAATCAATTTTTCATTACAGAAGTGCTGAGACGGAAGAGGTAGTTATTCTCCTTGTGCTGACAGTCATGATGTTTATCACCTGGTGCACTATACACAATACACGTCACACAGATTAATAAAGAGTTATGCTCCAAAGAGGATAGACAAATATAAGTGGTTTTATAACAGGGTATGCAAAAAATAAGAGAAAATTCAGAGTTATTACCTCGTGCAAAAAATTGTGTAAAAAGTGTCACAATCTTCAATTATGTAATTTTTTTTTAAAGAGGATGATGATCAACTAATCATATAAATCTACTGACACAGGGAGAAAGTAGTAAGCTAAGAGACTATGCCTTTTAAGGAGTATCTTCTAAATGGAGTATTTTCGGAATGGAAAAAAATTATCTAAGTGTTCACACCCTGTCATTGTAAGGATTTAAAAACAGGTTGAGTATTATCTACCAGCTATGAAACAAGCCAAGATAAACCACCCTTAGTTCAAGCATAGGCTTACCCTAGCACTTGTAAGGTTCTTCTGAGAAGTGGCAATCTACAGCAAGAGTAATTATTCTAATCAGAGGCCAAAGTGGGAACATTTTTTCTTCACCTTGCCTCACATTTCAAAAGATTCCAGCTGACTATCTCATTTGAACAGATTCCAACCACTTTCTAAATAATTCTTTATGAAATATGCAAAATATCTAAGACCATTTCTCTTTCCAGCAACTTCCAGGAGTTCTTTACTCCTGGTAAAATGAGAATTTCTCCCTGTACTACCAGGATTTTTTTATCTCTGTGAAAAGACAGGAAATTTTAATTGATTTATTCTACCACAAGTAAACACATTTTCAGAAAGCGTCCCAAAAAGTCCAAAGCACTTTCTCTGAAGTATAGGGAAGTAAAATACTGAGTATATGAGACTGTAGCTTAGAGCACTGAAATAGTGATCTCACACAAAAGGCAAAGGGAAGGGGTATGTTAGTTCAGAGAGTCATTTACTTATCTTGATACACATTAACATACAGAACTCATGGTGAAAACTCTATTGGGATTTGATGACATCCCAGGAGTATTTTTATTTGCAGACACTTGGTAAGGTTACTGGAGCCTTCTTTAAAGACTCAAGTCTTTATTTAAGTCTCTAATTTACCTATAAGAAATTAATACTCCATTTTTTGTATAGTTTACACAAGAGACAGTCTCAAACAATTTAATTAAGTCCATCATTATAGATAACTTTTTGCCAAACAATATCTGTTAGAGAAACGTTTGTAAATTTTTTGGCTTCAATTTAAATTAATTTTTTCTGTACATTTGTGAAGAACTTTTTAAGCCTCTGAACTCCTCAGCTTAGGTCAGGCACAAAGGATTTAAGGATAAGCAATAAAAACTATTCAAGTTATATTTGTACAAGAACAAAAGTATAACCACAGCTGTAACAAGAAGCAGAGAAAGAAAGCTTTATTTTCCCTTACTACTGAGTTTAAAGTTAAGTGATTTTAGTGGCAAGTAGCTGAAAATTGCAGCTTGCTAATGAACAAAGGAATCAGAATCTTTAAGCTGTAAAACATTTTTAAAAAGATTCTGTGACTATCTGCAATAGGACCTAGAAGGAAGTAGGTACAGGAAGGAATGAAGGAAGAGAAAGAAAAGGAAGAAGAAAGTAGGAAAAAAAAGTCCTCAAGTGGAACCCCAAATTTAATAACAAAAGCATCATCAATACAAAGGATTTTGGTTTTTTTTCCAAGTGTCTGAACTGGAAAGTGTATATATAAGCAAGCTTTTTTTTTTCAGTATTTACAGATACATCAACCAATGCAGTAGTAGAAACAGCAAGAAAAAATTACTCAACTGTTCTTACATAGGTTTTCTTTGTTTTTCTAGCAAGATGATGTTAAAGAGGCAACATCAAACACAATTAGCATTTCCGTTCATTTCAGGCAGGTTTTTTTCCCACTTAATAACACATATTTCATAGTCCTTGTGTATATTTAAGAACCAGACTATGTATTTGGGTTAACTGATCAACTAATCAGTTTCTTTTGTAAGAAATGCTTATTTCCTATTAAAGCAGCACTCTCTTCTACTTAAAGACTGTAGCTAGCTCTACAGTGGGAGATGAAACACCCTTCATAATTCCTCGGGATAAAAGTCTAGTACCTGTTTATTGGGAGGTGTAATAAATAAGTTCTGTTTATATTCCCACACAGTGTTCAATGAATATGTGAGATGCATTAATAGTGACTGATGGGTGGAATTTTGAATATTTCCCATTAAAAGACAGTCCATAAGAGAATGGTAGTTTGATGACAGCTTTCACTGCGTTTAAATTCTACTAGTAAGAAATAGATTTTCTCTGAAGATTAATTAATTGAGTTCATTTGTCTTAATCTCTCTGTATATGGATCATAGTACATATGTATAATATCTAATGAACTATTCAAAACCTCTTGTGAAAGAAACACAAAATTTACCTGTAGGAAGAGTAAGCCAGGAAAAGCAATCTATTTGAGAATAAACTCAGATTTGGATGTTTCTTGTTGATTTGTCCCCTTAATTTTTCATGGTTTTCAGGAGGTAAATAATTAACAATAAATTTCTGATAGATGGGATCCAAATAATATGCTTATTTTCTGAAGATGTTACAAAGTAACAATACACTCAGGTACTCATAACTTTTTGTTCTAGAAGCACTTAAAAGTCTCGGAAGATTGATTCAAGAAGGGGGTTTTCCTGTTTTTTCCTATCTTTTTGACAATATTGCTAGGCCTTGACTTTGCGCAAAAAAATATTAGAAGTATGTCTTTACATTTTATTACTAATACCATAATCCTGAAAGTAAAAAAGGAGTCTTGAAGCTAAGCATGTACAGCAGTCACAGCTGATGGGATAAGAATGGAGATGAAGAGTGAAGAATGAATGTTCTGCATTATTTCAGGAAAAAGATATAAAAAACCTAACAAAAAGAAAAATGGAGGGACTCCTAGTATCAGTATGCTATTTATTTGTTAGGAAATTATTTCAGTATCAACACAAGCATATTAAAAGACTTGCTTAGAAGCATTAGCTGGCAACGCATTTCTGTTTACTATTTGATGGCCTTTACAGTAATGTCAAGCACATACAAATGAATAGTTGGTTTATTCGAAAGAAACTTATAGTCAGAAAACACTATTAGTAAGTGCACCATAAGGAAGAAGGTGTTTTTTCAGAACACTTGCAAAATAATTCATCTTTTTACCTCGTATGTTTATGGCCTCAGATACATAGTTTACAGAGAGATAATAGTGTATGTCCTGTGAGCTCTCAGCTCAAGAACACAAATTAGGAGATGAAGCATGAATTAAGACATCCTCTGATATTTTATGAAATTATGAAGGGATAAATGATTTATTTTTAAGAATATAAACTGAAATATAAAGACATCATCCCTTCTAACATACTCCTAATAAAGAGACACAAACATAAGGGAAAGCAAATCTTATTAGAGTTTTAAATTATTATTTTGAAACTATAATTACAATAAGGTGTATAATTATAGGACCATAACTAGTAGTGAAAGAGTACAAATCCAGTGAGAGAAAGGACATCCATATTCACTAATTGTCAGGGAAAGTCTGTTGGTCATGCATAGTCCTAGTGGCACAGGAGTGTTTCAGGGATAGACTGGAAACATAAATACATAGCATTTCCAAAGCCTGCCGGATTGAGGGGATTCATGTGGACAAAATGCCTTTTAAAATTATTCCAGATTTCACTCAGGGTTGAACTTTGTTTTCAAGTGGTAATAATGTATCTTTTGTATATTGTCAAAATTGAAAGAGCAGATGGGTAAAATATCTCATATTTGTAGCTTATATTGAGGGACTAAGGAGTACAGGAAGGAAATAAGTTACTGCTGCTTTTTTAACTTTCCTAACTGATCTGAACAGTTGTATTTTGACTTCAAATAAAACTCTTGGCGTTTAGCTTTTGTTAGGCACTGCAAGGTTTTCCTCATCTGTCTGTTTCTTCATTTAATAAAAGAGTATCCTGGTGCTGAAGAGTCTGGCTATCCTCCCACACTTTTGGTGGGCTCTGCCTCTCACTTTCTGTTTCTAATTTCCTGTCAAATACAGCACAAACCTGATTAGCATTGTTATTTTGTAATTTAAATGACTAAGTCTAAATTTCCTAAAGGACTGAATTATTGCACTTTTCCCTCCTTTTAATTTTTCCTTTGAACAAAGCTTTCTGAAACTGTACTGGGTAGAATTCAGGGATACTGAGGTCACTCTAGTGTATATAATAAATGCCCTACTGAACATGTGATCTCATTCTTCTGTGTTAAGATACAAGAAGAACCAGGGAGACCATGAAAAAAATGCTCAGTTCTGTAGATTAGCTTATTATATAAATAAAAATATTTATTTCCATACATTATACTGCTCCAAATATCAAACACTTACAACTTTTAAGAAAGTGTGGACTTCTTCGGACCCTTGAAAACCTTAAAAGAGAAAAGATGTGTTTAACAATAAGCATATAGGATATTGAAAGTTTTCTTTTTGAAATCCACTCCTTACCATCCACAGATAAGCAGCTTCATGGGACAATCTGTTCAGATACAAAAGCAGATGCTAAGTAAGTTCACTGAAAATTAAAAAGGAGATTAAGAATAATTTTTTACATTTAGAAATTTGCCAGAGCAGATTAATTAACATTTTAGGTTGTCTTTGAATTTCTCTTTGTTTTATCGATTTGACCAGTGAATTGCACAGTAACTGCTCTGAGAATCCTGAGTATTTTAAATACATGCCTAAATTCACGTAACAGTGGACTTTTTTTTGTTTTAATGTGCAATACTACAGAGTCACAGCGCACTTCCAGTTGTAGTGTGTCAATTTAGCAGTCATATTTAACAACCAAATAAAACCCAACTTCACAAACATAGTTACTGAAGCTATAAAGCTGTTATTACAACCTGAAAAATTTACCAGATTTTTTTCTGTAACAATACACTAAACTAATTATTTTCCGAACTGTGTTTTTATGAACTAATAATCACCACTGAATTTTAAAAAAGCAGTACACTGGTTTTTGCCTTGCTCTTCTCTTGTTTTAAATGTGGAAAATTAAACTAAAAATAAAATTACTTAGTAAAGTTTATTTCTGTATGAAAGAAAACCAAACACGTTATCGAAGATTACAATCAACTGCATAACTTTATATCTTGTATGAGCCCAGGAAACAAACACTTGGTGAGCCTTAGCTAAAGCTTTGAGGAACTTAAGTATTTTGGCTCTGTTTCTATAACATGACCTTAAGTTTTAAAACTTAAAAAAGCTTTTATGTAAAAAGCATTAGTAACAGCAAGAATATACCTGAAAGACCAGATGAGCAATAAAGATTTTTCCTAATTTGGTGGCCACTGGTGGGCTGAACAAGAATGTTTTAAAATGTTTTCCTCTCATTGAATAAAAAATAAATCCCAAGCTACTATCCCTAGAGCTGTAAGTAATAATACAGTGGGTTTTGATCTTTGCAGTTGGGCTAGCACATGATTATCAAGTGACTGAATTTGGCCTTTTGTTAGCATATGAGTAAGACCTCATTCTCCATGCTCTTTCTTTAACATCCTAAATACGTGATAGCAAAGGTAAAGAACAGAGGGTTCACATAAATTTTGAACAAAGACACCTCATCATTTGTGATTTAAGTACGAAATGAGAATAAATTACATAGTTCATTGAAGTCACTGAAACTAGAGTTGAATAGCCTCTCGAACACTAAAGTGAAATTCAAGTAGATAAATGTCTTTTGATATATTGCAGGAAATTTACAATGTAAACAAAACAATCATATAGTACAATTATTCACTGTGTCTGGTGCAGTCAGACATTGGTTTTTTACTTTCTGTGAAGCCATTCATTTGCAGAAGCAAATACGGCAGCGTGGCTTCAGGGTTTTGTGTTTTGTGTTCTGCTTCATTGAACAGAGTGCTAGAAATTCTCTGCTACTGAGTGTTTATAGTTTAGATTGCCAATAAGAAAAAGTGGGTAAGGAAATAATGGTAAATAATGACCACTATTCTACCCACATCAACGTATTTTATTATTTTATCACTGAAGGAGTCAGGTTGGGCAGATCAATTTTGCCCATAGCTGATCTGCGCTATTCTAAATTTCCTTCTTCTCCCTTGCGCCTAGTAACGTACAAAACATTACTTTCTCAGAGACGAAACTGAGGCCCACAGTTCCACTTTTTTCCTATGATTTGAAGATAAATATAAAAATTGTCTTTCTCCAGTTGTCAAGGGCTTTATTCAGTCTCCATGACACTTCAAATCTAACACAAAATGACCTAGGAGGGACATTGGCCTGTTACCTCAGCTCTCCACGTACTGCCCAGCAGATCCCAGAGACCCATGGGGGTGCTGTCATGCAAAGCAATCTTTGAGTCAGCCCTCACTCTTGCCTGGCAGATCTCCTCCTGTTTGAGCCCTGTCACTAAAGCACAAGGTCTGTCACAGCTTGTCATTGAGGACGGAGGCAAAGAAGGCTGTGAATACCTCAATGTTCTTTCTCCACTGTCAGTAAATCAACAGCCCTCATTCAGCAGCAGCATTAACATTATGCCTTTGTTTAGCTCTTCCCTACTCACATAGCAATGGAGGTCCTTGTTCCCCATGATATACTTCCAATTTCAGCTGAGTTTGACTTTCCTGAAGCCATCTTCTGCATCTGTGAGGGGCGGGGATGATGCCACACCTCGATTTCGGGAGAAGGGGCCAGCTGGCTAGGTTGACTCCTTTCCCCTCAGCGCGGGTCACGAATGGCCGCTCCCTGCCTCACACGCCACTGGCAGGAAGAGGGCGGCGGCTCACCAGCACCCTCCCAGGAGCGACTGAGCGGAGCACACCCTAATCTCAGGGTAAAATCCTCACAGACTGGATCGTGGTGAAGGAAGGAGGGAGGGACTCTTGCTTGCAGTTCTCAGGTGGGCATTATTCCTCACCCCAGAGGGAGAAAGAACGGGTGTTACAAAGAAGCACACAAGTAAGCAGAAAGAGCTTTAACAAAGAGCTCTGAGCGAAGAATTCCGAGCAACGCCTTGCAACAACTTATAAACAGGGGTTGGCTCTGGAGAGGAGAAAGCCTTACAACCAATGGGCTAGCTCCAGGGTGCAGCATGAGGTGGGACTTGCATCACCACATAACCAATAAAATACGTGAGCGGAGGAGAGTGTACACACACAAGTGGGAGGTTAAGGGTTCCATAAATGACAGGGAAGATTCTGGATAAAGGGTAGGGTCTACATTGATGGATGGGTACCAGGGGCAGGGTTACAAGGATTGACAAAAAAAGAACTGGATTAGGGGGTAGGTATAAGAGTTGATTGATAGGGAAAGGGGAAGGCACAATTTAAGACTGAACCACTTTGAAGAGAACAAGGGGCATGCAAGAGTTAACCATTACAAACAATTTGAATAAAGACTTAATCAAATATAACCAAATAACACACTACCACACAAGGATTTTTGAATTCTTCTTTGGTAACCTGTCCCTGTTTCACCCCTTTTTGCTGCCTTTTTTTCCTTGAAGCTGTGGTTGGAGTTTCCTACTTAGCCAAAAGAATTTTGATTTTCTGAATACTGGGATAAACTGTCCTGGTTTGTCATTCAGAACTGTTTTCAGAAACTGGAATACCGTCTTCAAGTTTCTGAATAAGCCAAAATCTGTTCTTGTGAAGCTCAGTTTCTGTGTGCTCTTTTCTCATTCCTTTCAGGAGCTCAAAGGCCATTACTTCATGATCACTGTAGCTGAGGATACCATTGATTACCACATGCCCATCCTGCGCCTCCTTGTTAGCAAACTGCAGGTCCAGCTTTGTGTCACTCCTGTTAAGCCCATCCAGTTTCTTTTCTGGGAAATTCCCTCTAAAACTCTGTAGATGTTTTGATTACTGATGTCCTGCCAAATTGTTCTTCTAGGAGGTGTCGTAGCTCTGCAACAGACACCTTCTCAAACAGTTTAAAGACTTCCTGAACTGGCTGGTCTGTACCTCATTCCCACCACATTGTTAGTTAGCTTCATCAGTCTGACCCTGGCACACTGGCTCTCCCCCACCTGCTGTGTCCCACACAGGACTTCTGTCTGTCCACCACTTCAGTCAAGCGAGCTGCCCTGCAACCTCTGAGAGATCCCAGGCATGTCACTGTTGTGTGACTGACTGACCTTGCTATTTATCAAAACAAAAGAACTATTTTATATTTATTGGAATAAATGGGCTGAAACAATAAAATTTCGTTATCATCCCTTTCTTATTACTACTGGATGACAAAAGTTTCACAGCCAAGAAACACATGAATGTGGTAGGTGCAAAAAATTATAAAATATATATAAAGTTATAAGAAAGGTAACTCATGATACTTGTCCCTTGATTTTTGATTAGCCATAGTTTGGATTAGAGACATGCAAAGTTGTATCTGTTGCCAATTGTAGCAATAGTGGTAGCACAAAAAAAACCTGTCAGGTAGGAAACCTGTCATTTCCATAATGACAGTGGCCTGGCTTTTGTGACCGCTGAGCTTGGGTTCAAGGCATATGTAAATGGCTCTTGTTTGATAACATCTCACAGCAGCTTTTAAGAGCGTTTGGGATTTCGCAGTGTACAAGTCTGTGTGACTATTTACCTAAGGAATATTTGACTCTTTCTGGTGGGTACTCCCCAACATGCTAAGCAGTCCCATTCATGTAAGTCACATGGTCTTAACTGATATATAAGAAAGTGCAGACATTTTAATTTTCACTTAGCAATTTTTCCATGAATGGTAATTTTTACTTTTCAATTTTTTTGAAAGTTTTGAAGGTTAATTTTTGGAGAAGTTTTCAGTTTTGTAGTTAATGCTGTATGTGGCAGGAAAAAACCTGAAATTAAAATGGTGGTTTCCTCAAATATAACTTTATCTCAGAATAAAAATGTGTTGTTCAATGTGGGTTTTTACCTGCTCTGGTGATTAATGAAAAAAAAAAAGAACCCAAAGATACATTTGCAACACAAGTAATTACAAAGGATGCTTCTTCTTATCCAGCTATGAATATTATCCCAGTAATATTCTTTTTTAAAATAGCTTCATGCATGTAAAGATTGTTCTGTATGTGAAAAAAACCCCACATCACTTGATAGCGTGAATTTAATTAATTCCTCTTATAGTGGAAGTAAGAATTTGACAGTCTCAGTCTTTCAACTATGAAATATTCAGTAAATTCAAACTACTCTAAGTATTCAAAAGACATAAAATATGCTGGAAGTAAGAAAATACAGTGCTAGTTGTACAAAGAACAGCATGTGTAAGTTTGCTCTAATTGACTGTACATGTCCTGTTACTCAAAGGCAGGTAACAGGAACAGCTCAAAATTAATTTAACTTAAAGAAAGAGAAGTCTGTCCTGACTGTAGAAATTATCTCATTCAGACTTTATTGTGTTAACTTGTGACCATAACAGAACTCAGAGGTACAAGTGGGAAAAAATACCCAACCAGAATTTATGTGATCTTTACACAGATTCCCAGACAAGTGGGGGAAATTAGCTTGGCTCAGATAGACGCTTTATTAGGAATAAAATGGTTGGGATGAAGGTTCATTGTGTTTTGCATCTGCCACCTAATAAAATTTTGTATCCCTCAGGGTTTTCATATGACCAAGATTCATCACTTCTCATCATTTTCAATACTGAATCCCTGGACACTGAAGCAAGAACTCACATAGTGACCTGAGTTCAACTGATAAATTCCCTGAGGAATGAGGAGGGTTTTTGTTTTAGTCAATCAATTTAAAACTCGCTTATACTTTAAACTGCACAGGGGGAGGTTTTAGGTTTATCTGGTTTTATTACAGAAGCCATCCTGAGCATTCTGAGCAATACTCTGACTGTTATAGTCAGGGGAACAAAATCAGGTCAATGGGAAATTGAATAATATAATAGAATATCCAGTGAAGTCTTATGGGATAGAAGCTCAATAATGATAACTTCAGTCCTTTTGCATATTCTTTCAGCATTTGCCAAAATAAAATAAAACAAAATAAAATAAAATATAAAAATAATGAATGCTCAACCAACTCCAAACCTTTAGCCTTAACTAATACTATGGCACTTTCCAGGATGGACTTCAAAGTGCCACATGAGCCAACCATACTGTTTTTAAAATGAACCCCAGTGAAGAAGACAAATGCTAAAATCTATGCTCTCTCATGCTTCATTGTACATTTTCAACACTCAGAACAGATCCTATGAACTTGGCAGTAATTAGTTGAGGAAAGAATTAGCATAACTTTCATTCTTTTTCTTTAGAGATATAAAAGAATTCTCAGTAATGCCTGACATTTACTAAATGGGAGATTTTGCTATGTAAAAAAAAATAAGGAAGAACTCTCTTTCAGAAAACTTGCTTCATGGAAAAAAACCAGTATGATGTGAGGAGACTAGTCAAAAATATTTCCTAAAGACTGTTCATGAAGTGACCAATTTTAACCCAAGCATGTGCTAGAGCACACTGAGTGGCTGAATTTTGTGTTCTGATGGTACACTGAAAAATAAAGCAGCACAGACTTGGAAAGAAGAGTGAACAACAAAATAGTATAAATAAAACTATTTCAGAGAATCATAAGCTGAAATTGTTCCTCCTTTGTAGAAATTTCATAAAATGCAAAATTTTACCTCTCAGTAGAAGGTTAAGACCTTTTATCAGGAGCATCTAACAACTATCAAGAACATCTACCTCAGAGATATTTCAGTATTGTGAGAGTAGAGGGCAAGGCTTTCAAATTGCAAGACGAGGTAAAAATTATTTTGAAACATCTTATTGCTCAGTATTTGACTCACTTAAGGCTGTGTTTAATTTGGCCTCCGTGAAGCCACATTACCTTTCTCTGAAAACCTCCCTGCCTTCCATATATGCTTTGACATAACTTCAGGAGCATCTGTTCCGTATCTTATCAGTCATTGAGGTAAGGCTGCTTAGTTGATAGTTCCTAGGGTCCTCCTTATTACTCTTTTTAAAAATGGGTGCCATTTTTCCAGTCACCATTGCCGTGACTTTTCAAATATAGTGGTGAGTGGCTTGGCAGCTGCACCAGCCAATTCCCTCAGGACTACAGGATGCATCTCATGATAGACCTATGCCTATTCAGGGTCCTCAGGAGGTCATGAATCTGGTGTGCCTTCATTATGGGAAGGACTTGATGTTCAGGGATGTATGAAGACTGAAAACTGAAGCAAAAACCAGCATTACCATTGCAACCTAGGCTGACAAGAGCCTTGATCTCTCTAGTTAGTTTATGTGTGTTGGGAATCAACAGTTCCAGTAGGGGTTTGCATCTGATTGGGCTTCCACCCTCATTATGAACCTGTCTTCAATGCACCCCAAGAGTTTTTGGGACAGTTTACAGCTTGCTGTTCTATTTGGTTCATAGAGTAGTGCCCAGACTGGGTACAGCCTATGAGTATGATGCTTCCTGTAGATGAACTTCACTGACAGACTGCCCTTGACTGGGGTAAACACAAGCCACAAGGTTTCAGTTATTGGCTTGACCTCTAATTTTTCATCCATAAACTCTCAATCTGTTCCACACTGTTTTCCAAAGACAGCTTAGTGGAAACAATCACTGTTTTTTACACATGGGACAACTCTTTCCCTTGCCCCTTCTTTGAGCACCTATGTTTTGATCTGCTTATAAGCCATGAGTTGCAGTGTTCCAGTTTTGTTTCATCCCACGAAATTTAAAATGATGGCTAGCTAAGTAATGTCTTTCTAGTTTCCCAGAGGTTTCCTACTGGGCCAAAATCTTTCTCCTTGGATGAAAGTTGTTCATTATAGCTCAACTGTAATATATTAATATATTACAGTTGGTATTTGGCACCCCTCCATGCCAAAGGTATCAGCCTCCAAGGTACCGTCCATCTCCCCTCACCGGACATGCACTCTATACTTTTTGAGTGTATCTTTAAAAGCAAAGTGAGAGAATTTACACCAATTGGTAACAGAGGTATCAATGACTAGAGTCCCTCAGTCTCCACCTAAACATAGAGAAGAAGTTAAAAAAGTAAGTCAAGAATGGGGAAAAAAGTTGGGGAAGACTCCATTTTAATGCACGGAATCGGTCAACAGGCTGAATTTGTCTTCTTCGCGTAGGGATGTTTGTTAGGTAAGAACCATACCCATGCATGGTGAATATTTTACTGGGGTTTTGAGCTTGCCAGTGTATTGCTTTGAGTATTTTTTTGTAGTCAGATACTATCAATGACAATTACAGCCTTTATTAATATAAAATTGTGACAAGTCAAATATTAACAAGTTAATACTTGACTTGTCACAATTTTTATATTAATAAAGGGTGTAATTCTGGAAACACTTGGTGTGAGTCCTTCAAGGCTACTAGGTAGAGGGATAACATACTCACATAATGAGGAAGACCCCCTGAGGGGTCATAAACTGGGAAGACCTGCTTGTGCTGTTGCATTTCCCTAAGTCAGTCAAAGCACCCCCCAGTCCAGCAGGATTGCTCAGTGAAGAGCCCCCTTAACTGGAGCCTGAAAGAGTGGTCAGGCACCAGGGTTTTGGCTTTCCTGAGGTGCTTACAGAAAATTAAATACTAAGGGCCAAGGAAATCTCCCAGCTCTGAGGGTCTAGGAAATTTTCCCTTTTCGTGTGAGAAGGGCCTTACTTTATCTGGATGTTCTTTTAAAATTTGCTAGGTACCTTATTCCTCATGTTCTAAAGCTTGCAAGTATTGAACCTCCTAAGAATTTTGTTGTTTCTCTTAGGTCCTACCCAGACCAAATCAAGCTGCCTTGCCCTAAACCCGCTGAGTAGGCCATGGCATTACACCTTGTACATGCACTATGACTTGAGCAGTTGCCCTGTCCACAGCAAATAAAACAGCCTTCCCTGCAGGAGCCACCGCAGTCCTGGTGTTGACAGAAGTGCTCCAGCTGGGTTTTACATTATCAGCTCTGTTGCAGACAGGAATGTGGGGTAGGCAGTAAGAGGGATTGCCCACCCTGTTTCTGCATCCACCAATCTGTGCATGAAAAACTCCCCTGAGTTTTTCTCATTGTTAAAAAAAATAAAACTTATATTTTACTGGTAGTTAATGTTACTTAGAGATATTATTTTGGATCAAATTTTCTTCTTGCTGGAAAGGGATACTTTGAAATTTGTTCTGTAGCAAAATAAAATAAATATTTGAATACTTAAATTTCATACAGAAATATGTTCCAGAAAATGTCAATGGGAAAATTTTGTGAGAAGATATTCTAGAAAGTTCTCAATCAGTGTACTAGAAAGACGATGAAAAATGCCAAATGACCATCTCAACAGTACCATGTCACAGCATCCCAGAATGATTGAGTTTGAAAGGGACTTTTGAGATCATCTGGTCTGACTACCTTGCTCAAGAAGGGCCATCCTCAGGCTAGTACAGAGGGCCATGTCCATACACATCAATGTGTTTGTGTCTTTTAAACTCAGGAAAATTACATGAGAAATCCAAATACTCACATTTTTTATCACATAAAGTTTCTTTCTCCAATATAAAAATTCATAAATTAATACTTGCATGCAAACAAAAAAAGCATTTACCTTAAAAAGCACACTGCTAAGTTGAATATTTAAAATGTCAAGTATTTCTATTAATAGAAGAATTTATTATACACATGGTACATTATATTTTGTAAATATTTTCTTATGTTTAATATAATATTTAATCAATTCAGCTTTCCAGTGCTGTTCATCATGATTTGTCAGGAGGGCTTTTTCATAATTAGACTTTTTATATAGTTATCTTTTTCAGATTTCAATCTGTCTGTTCCGTAAACAGACTGCTTAAGTAACGTTGTACAGTTATCAAAAGAGAACTCAACTCAAACTTATTCTGCATGCATGACACTATAACTGAAATCCTTGTTTAATTGCTTAGCATATAATTATTACATTAATAAATCAGCTATTTTTGATTTAGTGTTCAGGTAGACAAAATTAATTGCCTGGAAGTAGCTTTAGAATTCTATATTGTGCTTTAGACTTTGAAACAATCATTGCTTCTACCGAAGTCGTGATGTTCTTCAACCAAAGCTGGACCCAAGTCCCTGTGAGCGATAAATCTCATAAAACATATAGAAAATGCAATTATACAACAAATTATGCTGTAAAGAATTCCTCTTAATGCTTGTATTTAAAGCTAATTTGAAGTTTACTCTAGTTCAGCCTTATTATGCAAAATCTTAGTAATTTGACTTTTTGCACTGGTTACTAATTCTCTCAAAAAGTGTTTACAGTATTTGAAAATCATATTAATTATCAAAATTGTCTTCCCTATTAATTTTTTTATTTGATGAAGTGCAGTTATTTTTCAGCCACTACAGAAACATGCCTGGGAGATCTCTGTTCAGTTAGAACTTTTAAAAATTCATAATAAGGAAGAGTATGGGAAGTTGAAGCACGTGTGATGGTTAAATCTGTCAAACTATATATATTTAAATGTGTCTTCAAAACGGCCACAACAAACTCTGGTTAAAGTGTATGATTTCAAATAGCCACATAAAATCTGTAAACCTCGATTTCCTATGAAAAAGGCAGGCTTACAGACGTACTATATTTATCTCCTGGCCTGCTAATCAGGATGTGCTTGCACTTCATGGTGCAAAAACAGGGAGGTTGTATTTCTGCAGCACACAGCCCAAACTCATTAGCTCTAACAGCAGGGCTAATTAACTTAGATGCAGAACTACACAGCTATGGATGTTCTGCTTTCGGATTTAGCATTGACCTTACTATTTGCAGGGTACCAATTTATTCCTTTAAAATGCCTGCGAAAGCTCCATGTAAATGTAAGTGAATTGATAAAGAAAGGACTCTGCAGCTGCAAAACTGATACTTTTTCATTCAATAACGTAAAAACTACACTGTTGTTATTTAGTGTGTTAACAGAGTATTATGTAGCACAGTACATTCATATTAGAGATTTGATTTTACCTGTAAGATGAATCACAAAGGGTTGTGCATCAGTTGTTATCATTTATTATTTTGTGAGGTACATTACTTTTCAAGGGATTTCATTAGTACTTTATTAAAGATGAAAATACCCATGAATCTATCTGTCAAAATAAGGCTGGAAGGAGAATATATGTTTCTATTTCATCTAAGAAAAGAGGCTTTTTTCTCTTTAGCTGGTATGTGTATACATGTTCACATATATGCAAAGCCTCTGGGAGTGTTCAAGACCAGGCTGGATGGGAATTTAAACAATCTGGTCCAGTAGGAGGTGAATCTGTCCATGGCGGGGACGTTGAAACTAGGTTATCTTTCAAGGCCCTTTCAGCCCAAACAATTCTATGATTCTATGGAAATTCATGAGCACATCTCCAGGAACAAACTTACTTAAATGCAGACTGATGTTCATATCAAAATTTTTTTTAATCCAAGACACTTTTAAGCAAACATTTTTTTCTAAATTGCTGATATTCAAATTTTTTTTTGTGTAATCTGTCATAACAGCCACAGAGTACAATTGTAAGTCATCACAAAATGCAATAACAAAATGCCATCTAAGGTGAAGCTTCAGAAATGTGTAGGTGATAGGATTCATCATAATTTCTAGTGCAGTGTCTCAGTAGATGGGGATAGATGTCATTCACATACCTGCAGGCCAGATACCACTACATTTCTGCCAGCAGCATTTGCTATTCAAATAGCTCAGTGCCTACTCATGATTTTAGTGCTTACTGCTTAGCTCAAGGTTTACTGATGATCTCTCACCTTCCCTTTCTCAACCTCTGCACTTTTCCTCTCTGTCATTTCTTGATTAATTTAATTTACCAGGTTGGAATTCTATCAATACATCCGAAAACTCAGTCTTCATTTACTTGTTACTATTTTGTGCTATAGTCTACACTTCTGAATGATCACTAAATGATCAGTGTGATCATTCTATTTTCATAGTTTCATCATAATGCGCACAAAACAACTATAAGTTGTTCTATGCTAGGACTTGCAATGAATCTTTACTTATATTCATGCCTAAATACTTGTAAACTTTTAGTGATTTTCTAGAATAGTGTAGAATAGTCATGAAGCACACTTTCAGAGTATTATATGTCTGAAATACAAGGATCCATTTGATTATTGTGGAAATACAGAAAAGATTAATAATTTTGCAGAATGGCTAAAATGCATGTCAGAAGACAGAACTTCATCTGCCTAAAATTCCTTTTGCTAACCTGATTTACACTATCAGTGATCCCTAATTTCTCTTTTATTGCTCAGCAGATGTCTATAATTTAAGATAACAAGTTAAAAATTCATCCTCAAATGTATGAATTTAACCACTTCACCTATAAAATGCAACCCATACAACTATTTTTAAACTGTATGTCATATTTCTAAAACTAGGAACATTAACAATTTATGAAAAAGTACATTTTGCTTTTAGGTGTGTATTGAAAAATTTCTATTTTACCTCCTCTCCCCCTCCATCCCCCTTATTTCAAACCAATTTTCAGTAATTCAAGTGGAAAATTCCTTATCTGAGTATATGAAGGAAATATAATTTTTCATTGCAGACAAAAAAATTTGGAATCCTTAAGTAGAGATCAAGCAAAGGAAGCTCAGGGAAAGTCAGGGAAAAAAATCCACAAAACCCAAAAAACCAACTAAAAAGAACACTCTTCACCAATACTTAGGAAAAAAATGCAAATCAGTACAGTTCAGTTTTTACAGCAACAGCCTATGTATGGATAAATAACTTGGCCTTAGAAAATTTCGCCACAGAGATCCCATTAACCTTGATGGGACAATTCCTTTTTTTTTTTTTATTTGTAAACTCACTGTACAAAGAGTAAAAACTTAATCCTTCCTATATTTCTGAAAGCAAAACAAATAGGTCTTCTGCTTGTTTTGGACCTGGGGAACAACAGAATGAATAAAAGCATATCTACCTGTTACAGGATATAGAAGCAAATTAGCTCCTGGGTAGTCACCTGCCAGGGAATTAACTTGATCTCTGAAAACAGGAACCACATGCCTGTGCTGATACAGCACTTGTGCTTCTTGTTGTGAAGGGCTGGGCTGTTGTGATGCAACCATGTGGCTAATGGTTGTACGTTACTGCTTCTGAATTAGTTGAAGGATAGCTATTGTGACAAAAAATATTCCATTTTTAAGCCTTCTTGCTGACAATTGAACAAGCACACTCAGTATTGCTTATGTTGGGATGTGATGGGCTGACCTTGGCTGAGCCACCAGATTCCCATCAGACCAGTCTATCACTCCACTTCTTCAAAAGGACAGAGGGAGAAAATTCAATTAAAATATAATATGTTAAAATAATGACAAGAAGATCACTTAATATTGTCATGGGCAAAACATGTTTCACTTGGAGAAATGAATTTATTACACATCAATTGTAAAAAAGAAGCATGGTGAGAAATAAGAACAAAACTAGAAATGTCTTACCCTCACTCCTCCCTTCTTCCTGCGCTCAACTCAGTCCTATCTCTCCCTAGTTCCAGGTCATACAGGGAGATGGGAAAATTGTAGTTGCAGTCAGTTCAAAGCTCTTCATCTCTGCCTTTACTTTTACTCATCCTTTTTACTGCTTTAGTGTAGGGTGCCATCCATGGAATACAGCCTTCATTAAATTAACATCAGTCCTTGCTACTGGTTCTGCCAGAAAACCTGTACCTGTATGCACTTCTCTCCATGGGGTACAGGTCCTGTTGGGTGCCTGCTCCTGTGTGGGCACTTTACAGGCTGCAGCTTCCTGCAGGGCATATCTGCCTGGTCCAGCATGGGAGCATGGTTGATATTGCTGGTTGCAGGTTGATACTGATGTCTGCGTCACTGTGGTCCTCAGTGGCTGCAGGGACATAGCTTTCTCAGCACAGTCCGCATGATGGCCTTAGAATTCAGCACCTGAAGTGCCTCCTCCTGCTCCTTGTCCCTTACCTTGGTTTCTGCAGGGTTGCTTCTGTCATGTTTTCATCCCTATCTTAGAGCTGCTGCACTGTATTTTTTATTCTTAAATATTTTGTCACAGAGATGCTACTGATGCCATTGATTGTTTCAACTTTGGCCAGCGGTGGGTCCAGTATGTAGCTGGCTGGAACTGGCTCTGTCTGAGTGAGATGTGGGCAGTTTCTGGTGTCTTCTTATAGAAGTCATCTTACAGCCACCCCCACTAGCAAAAATCTTGCCACGTAGTTTCCATACTCAGGAAAAAATTGATAATTTCTTACTCAGTATCTCTTTATGTTGATGATTTTACAGTCCTCAGAACGTTTCTATCTGCTGACTTTTCTCCAAGAACCAAAACGTTCCTGGCTATTTAATTTCTCTTTGTAGGGAGCCTATTTCTCATTTGAACATTGTTTTCACTATTTTCTGTATTTTCCTAGTTCTGCTGCTTTCTGGTTTAGTTGAAATTACCTCAACCATATGTTGTATTTTAAAAGTGAATTTGTACAGTAGCAGAGTGACAGTGATTTCTAATTTAGTCTCAGTTCTCTGCTGCTTCCTATTAATTTTTATGGCATTTCAGGTGTTGTTAAATGTTGAATTGACCATTGAGAAAACTGTTCGCTGTTACTCTTTCTTGGCAAGTAATATAATTGCGTCTTTAAGGCTTTTTTTGGCCTCTGCAAATTGCTTTATATTGGCATAAACTTTATCTTGACAAGTGATTTCAATATATGCATTCAACATTGTAAGATCTTTCTGGAACTCTTCACAGTCAATTTTCAGTTGGGTTATATTATTTATGAGCAAATTTCATAACTTATCACAGATCTTTCCTGCCTTAGTTTTGAACTTAGCCGAGACAGAGTTCATTTTTTCACAGCAGCCCTCACAGTGCCTTGCATTGGTGGGTAGAAAGGTGTTGGTAATGCAGCAGTGTTTTGGCTACTGCTGAGCAACACTGGCACAACATCAGCCACGTCTCTCCCAACATTTCCCCCCATCAATAGGCTCGGGGTAGGCAAGGTCTTAGGGAAGGACACAGATAAAGACAGCTGACCCAAATTAATTGAAGGGATAACACAGTCATCCCTTCAGAAAAGATACCTTTTTCAGATATAAAAGCTAAGAAAAGAAGGAGGAAAGGGGGGTATTTAATATTTACAACATTTACTTTCCATAGCAACAACTATACATGCTGGATCCCTGCTTCCAAGAAACTGGCCAGATACCACTTGCTGAAACAATATTAAAACATTTGGATTTTTTTTTCCTTTGCATGTCTAAATGCAACCTTTTGTTTTTGATTTAGTAAGCTGCCTTGTCTCAACCTACAAGTTGCTTTCCGTGTTATTTTCTGTCCTTTCAGCTGACAAAAGGGGTGATAGGGTGGCCAAGGTCAACCCATCACGGTATTGCAAGTTACTGCAAATACAATTCTTCTATTGTAATAATCTAGGTGATCAAATTATTTAATACACCAACCAAATGTACTCTGCTCACTGCAGAGGTTATAAATAAAAGGATGTAGTTCTCTTTAATTTTCATAGATTCTTGGCCAAAGATTGATGTTACACTTTGATTACTTTCTGTTCTTTTGGTATAGACATTAGTGATGGGGTGGGTTCCCACGGATAGCAATTTAGGATTTTAATACCTCTGGACCACTTAAAGGAAAATACTATCTCGTTATTTCAATTTGTTACTGTTACAAGTTTATTTTAAATTCTGTCATATTGACATTATAGAATGAACTTATCCCTTGTCTTCTGTGAAGAATAGATTAGTTGGGAAACTTCTGAAAACAGTATTATAGTGGATACTGAGACACACAAATCTGATTTGATTTTTCTGTTATGTATCAATACTCTTTAATATACCATCTACATCTTAATGTATTTGTCTTATATATGTGGAAGGTTTTCGAAAATACTGCCTTTTTTTCTTTTTTTTTTTTTAACTTTCATGGTTTCAGCAAGCTGATGGTCAGAATAATTTTCAGCTTTTCTGATGGTGGTTTAACATTTTTTCTACCAGGCTTTCTCGTTGAAAGAGAAGCCAATTCCCAACTTTTCTTTGTTGGGAATTGGCTTCTCTTTCTTAAAGGATGCCTCTGCATCCAGTAGTCCCCTTTTCCCCACTGCTTAACTTATGCAAACCTTTCTTCATGGTCCACTTAAGGATTTTATTGGACTCTTTGGGGTTCAGTAAAACTTTTCCTACACATGGGGAAATTACTAACCAAACTTGAGAAGAAGATGATTCAAAGTTGTGTAAAAAAGTTGCTGAAAGGATATATCTCATGCTGAAAAGAGTAGTTCCTCAAGAATTAGCCTTAATACTTAGAGCGTTGCATATTTTAACAACAACAAGAAAGGGAACGTAAGCTGACTTACAGAGAGAGTTAGAAGACTTGTCTGCATGTAAACTCATAGCTAGTCATATCATGACAAATTCTTTACTATTTACATAACACTGCTCCTTATTGGGTATTCAGTGTTCCCTGGTCAGGGAACAGCTAATAGCTGTCAACAGCTTTCAAAGTTTAACTTACCACTCTTCTATGGGAATAAGCTGTCTCACAATAAAATAATCTTACTGTGAGAAAATAATCATGGTGATTAATCGTATGGAAATGACCATAGAGAAAATTTTCATAAAGTGTCTATAATAATATAAATTCTTATCCCTGCTCACTGTACAGTAACTTTGCTGGGTAAACCAATGTTAAGATTATTGTTGATTTAGACTTGTGTTTTAGCTGAGGCTAAGGCACTGTTATAGTTTCAGGTATTAACATCTAGCCTATGGTGTATTTAACCTAAGAAAAACTGTTAGGTTCTTGAATTGGCCTGGTATTACAGGGCTCAATGTTACACCTGCATAGCAGCTGTAACACACTGGAGCTCTACCACTGCGGCACAAAGCTCTGCTTTTTCAGAGTGATCCAGAGAACCAAAAAAGATCTGTATTCTAAATTGCTTCCTGAGTAGCTTCTCTCTGCACTGGTTTTTGATAGTCTCTTTTCTGTGAGGGCTAAGGAGTAGCAGAGCTTCATCTCCTCCTCTATTGCCATGGAGCATATACATCTCATACATACACATGAGCTCTGTGAAGCCCAAAACTCATACCAAAGCATTGGCTTTTGTCTAAGCGTTTTGATTGAGAGACAAGTCAATAACTATATCCCCCTTACTTCATAAGTCAAACAAAATTTCCTAGTCACTACAGAAGAATCATATCAACATCAGCAGCCAGTTACCCGCTGCAGCTCATTTTTGGTTTACATAAGGTCTACAAATTATTTCTGCCACAGTCATCTTTGGTTTCCAAGCTATAAAAACATAATGCAAATACTTACCATTAGGGAGGTGAAGCTATTGATCATTCTGAGACTTTCACATGCTACAAAGTTAGTGGCCATTTAGATGCTTAAATGGAAAAGAGAAAGATGGAATGTCATGCACCACACACATTGCATTTTGTATAAAATGACGTACAGAGGTAAACCTGATTTAATGCATGCAATCATTGTTACACTGTTACACTGTTTGCACTTTAGATGACTGTATATATGCAACTAGATAGATACTTTCACAGCAACTTTGAGCCTTATAATATCAAGGCAATGCTTGAGGTCTGCCATACCATAGTAAATTAAGCGTGTGTACCTCTTAAAAAAATCCAGAGATTTGCATTTCTATAAAACAATTATACATGAGCATTTTCATTTTAATTTTCATGAATGTGATAGTAATAGGGTCAGAACATGACCCTGTACCTGTGTCATCCATAGCAATTGTAAAAGACATGAAAGCAGGAAAACATGTTTCAGAAACATATGTTTCCAACTATACAAAGCACTGTATAAGTTCTTTTGTAGCAATGAAGACCTCAAGTAAGGTAGTAGAAAAATAATTTAAATTATAGTAAATGTGCCTTTATGCCTGTTTTGGGCGGATTTAACTGAAATATTTTTAGCTTCATAGAATTTCAGATGTATGAAGCTTTGATGCTGAAGATCAACTATTCAGAGGAAAAACTAAAGCTCTTTGTAAACTCTTTATATCAGTTAGGTCATCTGTCTATTTTTTCTGTTCAAACATCTGGGTTTGTAAAACAGCTGGCCAGTATTGCAAATGAAAGTTCAACAGTAAAACAACAGCCCTTCCAAGTTAGCAGCATTAGAGGAAGGAATGCATCAGGGTGATCCACACCATCAAATTGATTTATTAGTACAGATGGTAAGAAAGACTAGCCAAAACCCTGAATTCAAGTTGACTGTTTATTTATGTCACGGCTAGACCCTCAGCTATTTCAGGAAACCAACTAAAGAACGTCTGCCAAAATTCTTTAATAACTTCTCTGAAGATAAACTTTAAGGACAGTCATAAAAATAATGAGCAAAAATCCAAAGTAATACAAAAAAATAACCTACCACAATAAGGTGTCCCAAGAAATTTCCCTACTTTTCTTTTTTTTTTTTTTTTTGGTTTTTTTTTGGTGCTGTTGATATTGTCCATGGGGTTTTTTTGTGATATGGAGTATCTAGAACTAAACATTCAGGGTCCTGCAATAAAAATGTTGAAGCCTTTTACCGTATTCCTAGGTTGTTCTACACTTCCTGTATATACAGAAATATCTCTAATGGCTTCAATGAGAGTACACGCAAATATTTACAATGTAATCATGGCCCTAAAAATCATTTTATAGGGAGCTGCCACAAATTAAAAAAAAAAATAAATGCAAAAGAAGCCAGTCACAAAGTATTTCCATGTACTGAAAAAGGCTGCAATTACCAAAAGTATGAACTATTCAGTTGTTAACACTACAGTTATTTATTCCCAAATTTTGAAATTATACCAAGAACTTTTTAACATTTTAAAGTTTTATGCAGTTTAATGTTTATTTATTCTTCATAGATATATTAATTTATCTTAATGATATTCTACTTAAGAAAGGGTAAAGACTAAATTGACTTAGTTGCTTAGAATGATTTCTGATTTATTGCTGAATGTGTGTATTTAAATATCCTTTCCTTTTCCATTTTAAATTTTAGTGACTGATAAATTTTGATGCCATGGCCCTCATTCATCTACAAAAAAGTCCATTTCATATTTTAAGATATTTTCAATAATGCATAAAGCAAGGCTTCAGCTTCTGAATATGTATCTAGCTTTAATAAGTCTATAACTTAGAGATAGTTCCCATAGGTCCCATTGATTGTATCCTACATACCTGTTTAATTACTTGGTAAATCAGAACTTAGTTAAATCCTGGGCTTCAGGCAAAAGGATATGGCAAAATCAAATTACAATATTTAGCCATTTCTTCTTGCAGAAAGTTAACTGTCAAAATGGGGAACAGAAATAATGGTTTTACTAAAAAATAGGACTAATATTTTTACAAAACCCCTTTATTATTGATTGTAAAGAAGGCCTGTTATTTTTCATCATTAAAATAATGCCATCTATCTTTTGAGTTCTCTAGGGTGGTTGAGCAAACCTGGCCATATCTGAAAATCTCTGGTGTGAAATGATAATATAACTGTTGCCTAAACAATAAGCAGCAGGAAGAATCACAGAACTACAGAAATGTAGGAAGGGCCCTTTGGAAGGGCAGGTTATACACAAATGTGTCCAGGTGGGTTTCGAGTGTCTCCAGAAATCAAAATTTTTGTCCACTGGGCACCATTGAAAAGAGTCTGGCACCATCCTCCTGACATCCACCTTTGAGATGTTTCTATGTATTGATGAGATCCCCTCTCAGTCTTGTGTACTCCAGACCAGACAATCCCAGCTCCCAGAGTGTCTCCTCATGAGAGAGAAGCTCCAGACCCCTGATCATCCTTGTGGCTCTCCATTGGACCCTCTCCAGTAGCTCCTTGTCTCCCTTGTGCTGAGGAGCCCAGAACTGGACACGGCACTCCAGGAATGGCCTCACCAGGGCTGAGTGGAGGGGGAGGATCACCTCCCTGACCTGCTGGCCACACTCTTGCCAATGCAGCCCAGGATGGCATTGGCCCTCCTGGCCACAGGGGCACTGGTGGCCCATGGACAGCTTGTGATGCACCAGGAGTCCCAGGTCCTTTTCCACAGAGCTTCTCTGTGGGAGGTCAGCCCCAGGCTGTGCTGGCACTTGGGGCTGTTCCTCCCCAGGTGCAGGACCAGGCACTGACACTCACCCTTGCTGAATCTTATGAGGTTTCTCTCTTCTCAACTCCACATGTTATTGAGGTTAATGGCAGCACAGTCTTTGTCTGTGTTTCAGTCTCAGCTAAATTCACCCCGTTACTACACAGAAAGAAAAACACTGTAATGTCATGCCACTTTACGTCAACATACAGCTAAATGGCAAGAAAGTAAATCAAAACTTTAGTTTTTTCCTGACATGAGAAGATTATGATTACTAGTTTTTTTTCCACCTTGTAAGGCTCATTGCTTTTCAAATAGGCCAGGTATGAGCATCAAGATTGCACACACACCAGCTTTTCAACTAAGTCCCTGATGCTTGCTGCAGGAGAAAATTTCAAGTCAAAATATTTAGCCAAACAGTAGCATCCAAAATAGAATTACATATTGGCTTGACAGCTGTAGTGTGATAAGCCATTCATTCTCTTCTGGCTACCTCCTGTTATCAGAGACCATAGGTGCAATGTATTTTGACATCCTTCCCACACTCTGATTTTTTTACATTTAGACAAAATCAGATAAAAGAACCAAGTTTTGAAATGTGGTTTATTTTACTGTGGTATAAAGAACAAGGTTTATATGTAGCTGCTATATGGTTTGTTGAGGGATCCCTTCCTTTCATCTTAAAACTGAAGGTTTCAGTATTTTCTTTTTGTAATCCTATTCTTATTGGGAGATGAGGGAAAGAGGAAACGTGTTGAATTTGGCATTTAGAATATGACATGACCTATCCTTTCTCTGGACTGTATTTTTTGGCCTTTTGGGGATTTTGGAAAATTCTGAGGTTGGAACAATGTGCATTTTGGTCACAGGGTTTGTAAAGATACCTAGAATCTGCCTTCACTAAACTTATTTAATTTTGCTTTCACCATTAGAAAAAAAAAAAAAAAAAAAAACAACAAATCAAACCAAACCAAACAAAAAAGCCCCACCAGCCATAAATTTGGTTGGTAATTTCTGTAATTTCTGTAAAAAATGCAGTAATTTCTGTAAAAAATGTTGTCGTTTTCAAGGATTATAAATAGTGTTGTCACGTAGAAGAGGCAGCAAAACCATTTATTGCAGCATATTGGGGTAACAAGCAGTGTGAGCTGTTTCTGTCTTGATAATAAAGCCAGCAGAATACATCTAATCTGAGAGATATATTCTCACATACATCCCTGGCTTTATATTCTCTATGCAGCGTTGAACCATGAACATATATTCATTAGAAAAATGATCATTATGTTTGAAGTAATAGATGAAGGACAGTTTACTTTCAGTTAACTTAAGTAAATTGAAAGAGCAACTTTAGTTCCTGTAAGTAGTCTGACAAAAAGAATTTAGCCCTAGGTTAAAGGTGACAAGAAAATAAAAGGTGAAAATCCTGTATGTTGTCTAATTGCATGGTTTGTTTCAAAATTCTGTTTTGGTGCCCTCAATAAACACATCACTAACAAAACCCATTAAATTAAGTGTATCCTAAGAGTCAAATATACCTCAAGAGCCAAAAATTCAATAGGATATCTTCATTATTTCTGACATTCTGAGAGACTTCAAAAGCAGTCAGGGAGAATAGCATTGCCCTAACATACTCAGTTTTCTTCTGTGCTTGATTTACTTCAAAACCAAAAATTACACAATTGTGTTGGTGAGGAGAACCTTCAGAATATACCAGCAAAGATGATCAGATATGATGCTCGGGAAAATATTGAATATACTCTTTTGTTAGTGACATCCTTATTAATATGTTTCTTTATATCTAATGCAAAAAAATTATTTTACCACTATTTACTTAAAACTTTTTTTTTTATTAGACAGGTAATTTTACAAGTAATATTTGACCACATTCTCTTCATAGGAGAAGGGACTGTAGATATTTACTGCAGGAAAATTATCTGACAAATTCAGCCAAACAAATTTAAAAAAAAAGTAAATGTGAATTTTTATATGTCAAATGATTCCATTTATTGAAAATTCTTCAGACATAGCTATGTTAATAGAATCAATTGTCCTAAGTACTTTAGGAAAAAAAAAGATGCTTCCCCATGTGGAGAGGTATAAATATCTGAATGTACTGAGTCTCCAATTGTGTTTTCTCATTCCGTGGATGTAATGAAACAAACAAAAGAAAAAAATGAGGACCCCAGAAGTGGGCACAGCACTCCAGATGTGGCCTCACTGCATCTGAGTAGAGGGGCAGGATCACCCCCCTCACCCTGCTAGCACTGCTCTTCCCAATGCACCTCAGGGCACCATTGCCCTTCCTGGCCACCAGGACACACTGCTGGCTCATGGACAGCTCGCTGTCCACCAGGAACCCCAGGCCCTTCTCCTCAGAGCTGCTTCCCAGCAGATCAGCTCCCATAATGTGTCTACATATATGGTGTAAATATATATATATATTTGTAAAGTGTCCGTCTGCTTTACTATGGAACAGTCATAAGCATTCTTCTTTCTCTTTAACTTTGTGATGAATGACACTTCTTTCTTTTCTCAAGTCCTTTAATCAATAGTAATTGGGAAAATTTTTTGCCCTTTTCTTTCTCTTTTTTTTTTCACCACTTTCACACCAAAACTTTTCTTTTACTAAATTGCACGAGATCACCCTTTCTGAATTCTGGAAATCTATAACTTCATCTATTTTCCTTGATTTTCCTTGTATTTCATACAATAACTTCTTGCCTGAACTACTTTCTGCACTATTATCCCAAGTTATATTTTTGTCTCTTGCATATCACTCTTTCAAATGAATGTCTATATCTCCTTCTCTACACTTAATTAAATTCAGAACTCTGAAGTAGTGCAAAGCCATTTTGTTTGGCTCAATCCTCGAAAATCACAGTAGTATCTAGTGAAATTTTTTTCTGGTTCCCCTTTCTCCTCTCAGTGATATTATTTGCATAGTTTTTGCTAAAGAGCTAGAAGCTGAGAATGCAGAACCAGAACACTATTACTGAATTTCTATAATGTTTATACTTTTTCCATGGCCTCTACTATACATTATTTTTCTAAATGATCCATCAGAAAGGATGGTTGAAATCTAGTCTGAAACCAAATACCCAAGAAAATCCACAACAAACAGAAATTTCCTTGGAAAATCAGAGAAAATAGCATCTGTTTTTAAATTGACTACATGCCTAGCTGGATGTAGATTCTAGTCAAATGTTGTTGTCTTCTTTGTATTTTGTCTCCTTTCAAACAAGGCTTTTAAAAACTGAAAACAATATGTTCAAGAACAGTCAGATAAAATTTGTAGCTGTAAATATGAAAGTAAAAACTAATCTCTTTTGTGTAAATTATCTGGCATATGCCTCTTATCAGGCCTTTGAAATGCTTGGTGTAAAATGTAATGCTTAAAGACAGGACAAAAAAAGAAATTTTAGCTCTATTTCTGTTTTATCTTCTGCTAAATATTTCTCTTTAATTTTGGGTGGAGTTGTTTTTGTTTTGTTTTGGGTTTTTTGGGGGGTTGTTTTGTTGGGTTTTTTTTATTGCTGTTGTTGTTGTGCATCTGTCTTTTTTGTGTGTGTATTTTTATTTTTTGGGTTTTAGTTTATTTGTGTTTCTTTTTCTAAATAAGTTGTGCCCAAGTGGACACACACATACACATAAAAGCTTTGGATTTTATTGCATTACAGTATCTTTACAAAGGTGGGTTTATGTTGGGTATTTACCATACATATCCTAGACATCAGTATCATCTTTGGAACCACTGACTTCTTATCCTGAGAAAATAACTGCCTTAGTGAGAATGCCCTATGCAGAGCACCTTGCTCCAAAATCTTGGTTTTATCCAGAGGTAATGATGAAATGTTTCTTTTTGGAGGAGTAAATATGTGTTTTCATCAATGGTGACCATGGCAACTATGTTGACTCAAATCCTCAGATGGTCTGTAGTGCAACTTAGGACAGGCAACTAACTAAAACCATCAAGGAAAGCTCTTGAGGAAGGAAACATAAAGTTCTTAATGACTTTATGTCTCTGCATCTCAGTTGTAACACATCTGTCTCAGCTCCTACATTTTTTCTCTTTTGTCCTCAATACAGGCTTTTTTAGAAAATATTAAAAAAAATCTTGAGGAAAAAGAAAAAAACTCTAAAAGAAAAAGGAAATTGCCTTGAACAGAACTTTATCTAATTTAAGGGAATGTGACCACTTTTAGGCTAGACAGACCTGGTATGATGCATTGAGGAGACCATGACAGCAACTGAAATGTTGTGTGCAAAGAAAGACCTTGCTCCCAGATTTAATTTCCCACCACCCTCTAGCAACACTAGAGATGCAAGAATTGTCTTTCATTGTTCAGGTAAAGAGAAAGGCTGGCTAAGAGTGAGAGAGCGAGTATGTGTCCCTCTGAGACAGAAGAGATTTTCCTATCTCCTACAGAATCACCATTTTCTGCAATAGCCACATAACATTGTTAGATCCTCATGTCTTGCAGTAAATTCTTTCCTCTTTTTTCATTTTTTGTAAACAAGGAAAATGAATGGAAAATAATTATAGTAAGTGATTGACATTTAGATAACAGAAATGCTCAGCTGTTAAAAACCACTAACATTGCCTAACTCAGGTCTTTGTGATCTTGCTTTGCCAAATGTTCCATGCATGTCCAAGTCCATTTACAGAATTTATGTTCTATTAAGCTTTAATAGGCAACCACAAATGTAAGATTTGTTATAATTTGAATATTTGGCTTTTGACACCTCTTTTACATTTTTAAACATGTTTTAATTATGAAGCCATGTATGCAGTAAAAAATCTGGAAGTCTTTAGTCTTTCAGAAAAAAGTGCAGGATTGCAAAGGATTAGGGCAATGGGATTATATGAATAGCTTTGATTAAACCTGTGTAAATTGCTCACTGACTTTTAAATTGCAATCTGTGTCCTATGTTTGTAGGTCCATTCTGACCCTGATATATACTGTCTTTGAAATGGAAATCTTCAGTTGTTACCTCTAGATAGCTTTAATGGCTTGACTGCCCATTCTGAATTCCTTTGAAATGTTTAATTTGAATCATAAACTATCCCTGCAAACAACCTCATCATTTTGTTAGAAATCATGTCTGTTTTGAAATGGGTTTCTGTTTATGAAACAGAAAAGACCTGTTTGATGGGTTGCTTTGGTGTGGGGAATACCTTAAACCTTTTAGCTTTTGTATCTGGTAAAGTTACTACTTAAACTTAGTATGCAGTGATTTGGTCACTCATTAAAATAAATTTATTTCTGCAATAATATCCATTACTTTAAAAAAGAGTATCTCTCTAAATTTTTTTTGTCTGCACATATATTTTTCTTGAAATTACTACCAAATTCACAGAATCACACAGAATGGTCAAGGTTGGAAGGGACATCTGGAAGCCATCTTGTTTATCTCCTTGCTAAAGCAGGGACAAGAAAAATCCTACACAGCTAAGAAAAAACTAATATTCATATATTTGATATGCTAAAGAGTGAGCTAATTATCTAGGTATTTTGTTTCTATGAAATAACACAACAGAGAAAAACAAACTGAATATAACATAGGAAAAAAATTTCCAAGTTGATTGTTATTGCTATTATTATTATTATGTGGGAAAGCTACATTATAGTCCAGTGAAACACTGAGACGGTACACATCCTTCACCTGTATCCAGAGACTGACTTAAAACACCCAAGCAACAAAAAGTACTGACAAATTTTGGCATATATGTTTTGGATTTCTACCTCTCTCAGCTAGTGTCCTTCCCAATTGAATGGCATAAAGGTTGTTAGAGACAGAATATTAAAATGCCCCTTTTGGTTATTATTTTACCTTTTTAAATTTTTTTTTCTAGGATTTGGAATTGTTATTATATTAATTAAATAAATAAAAATTAAAATACTGATTAGAATTATATTAAACTGTTTGTACCATAGCACTTTGTTCTCTTGGAAAGGGCTACTCACTTAAATATAAAATATTTCTGAAAAACTCAATAATTAAATCGTAATAATTCTACTGACTTGCTCATCAGATTTAGACACAAAGTACTAATGTTTTTAAAATCCATGTTTATTTGATCCACTGGTCTTCCTTATTCCAGATATTTCAAGAGTTTCATAGAAAATTCTAAGAATCTAGCACCACTTTGTAGAAAAAATACTGCTTACTTCAACGGGCAATGATTAGGTAAAGGATATGAAAGAAAGAAAAAGTGTTCCTGCAGTTTATGTGTTCTCTGACACAATTTCATTACTATGGACAAGTTGTGTAGCTCCTTACTACAAACCCTAGCTTTAAAAAGTTCATGTTGAGGCCATCATGCCAAATGTACCTGATTTACAGCCATGCTTATTAAAATCTGTAATAAAAATTCCATACAAGAAAAAATATATGAAGTTATTGTAAAGGGAATATTTGTTACCTTGGTAGCAAATAAAATCTGTATTACTATTGTGTATTTTATTTTCATTGAAGAATTAAATCTTTTTCAATTATTGTGTGGGATGGGAAAGTAGTAAACAAGGTTGTAAATCTCTGGAATTTGTTTCATGGTAATAGTACATTAAGCAGGCAACTGGTATTTTCCATGCATTGAAGTAGAACTACTATGACTCACTACTTTATAATTATGTGAGGATTATTAACACAACAGGAGAAGTAAATTGGCTACTCAGCACGAGTATCACTCTGTGTCTTATCTAATTGCATATATCCTAGGTTAGCCGAGCTAGTTGGATCTCCCATTGTGCTTAGAGATATACATAAAAATCTTAATAATTTACAAGGTAAAATTGATGTTGAAAATTATGGAGATTCTCAAAGGATTATTTAAATTGTTTGATATTTTAAATATATTTTTGTGTGATAGTTTGTTCAAAAAGCATCATAGCAAGTAAAATTATAAAATGTCCCAAACAAACAACAAAACAAACCCACCAAAACACACCAAAATAAAACACAACACTCTATAGGATCTAATTGAAATTTTAGTTCTTACCACTCTTATGTATGTTAGATGGGAAATAAGTTCGTCAAGTTGAATGAAAATGCAAACCAGTACTGAAATATTAATATATCTATATCTCCTCTAGCTAGCTGCTAAAATCTTACGTAGTCACAATGAGCTGATAGCTTTCAAACAAAATACACTTTTTAGAGGATGTGTATGCATGTGTACATTAAATAAATACAAAAACTTGTTCTGGTAAGATATTTATATTGCTTGCTGTAGTTTTTAGGGAAGTAACGATATTGTCTAAAACATTTCACAAATTAGAAACATGCAAGTGATAGAAAAGCACTAATATTGAAAGAAAAATGCTTCTAAATGGTGTGAACTCCTTCTCTGGTCCTGGAAACACCAATGTGTAAAAAAATCATTTGTTGAGTAGTCTTTGAAATAGCTTCCAGGAATAATGTACACATGTGCATAAAAATATGATCTATGTAGAGACTTGCCTGTGGAAACAGAAGTTGTCCTGCTGGTGTTAATGACTTCATATACAAATGATCAATTTAAAGATCAACATGGCTGGGAATGTAGAGATAATATGAATTAATATTGATATTATGATATGAATAATTTTTCTGGCATATAGTTTTGTCTAAATCCTGAAAGGAGCTCACCTGAAGGGCTATATATGTAAAA
The DNA here is from genome assembly GCF_028769735.1 of Zonotrichia leucophrys gambelii. Lineage (NCBI taxonomy): Eukaryota > Metazoa > Chordata > Aves > Passeriformes > Passerellidae > Zonotrichia > Zonotrichia leucophrys. Next base: position 47,469,939 of record NC_088200.1, on the reverse strand, counting down.
GAGTCTTTTAAGAGCAAGTGTCTATAATCTAGCTCAGCTCTAATCACAACTGGAAATAGTTCTAATGTTCCTTGGCTAACTAAATTTAGTATAATTAACATATAATGAAAATTAAATAAAGGCAAATATTTTGTGTATGTGCACTGGTGTACATTTTCACTTTCGTTCTTTTAGTAGCAATAAAATCTCAAACACCCTGCTTGTAAAACTTCATCAGAGGTCTATATACACCACCAAATCCAGAGAATTTCCATCTGCAGCATCAAAGACAGGAAAATATCACAAATATATAGCTACGTTATGATTTTTACTAAAATAATAATTTTGGTTACTCTCCATTTTATGCAGTTTCATTTTCCATTATTTTCCATGGCAGTGTTTAAGAGTGGAACTTCTATAGGGATTAGGGGTTTCATTCCGGCAGGCGGTCATTGTCCTCCTAGTTCTGGTGTATGGGCCAGGCTTGAGTGGAAGAAAGCCCAGAAGAAGCCTAGAAAGAAAAAGGCTTCTGATGCGAAGCGTTGAATTAAAAGCGTTGTCAACCTGGAAGCGTTGAATTAAAACACCTAACATTTTATATGAAAACAGAAAAATGTAATTTTATTCAGGATAACTGTCATATGTGAAGAATAAAATACATTTGTCAAAACCTGTTTTGAGGAACCTTAGCTGCGCTATTTTGTGTAGGATTTAGCTGACTTTCCTCAGAGCAGACCACATGGTGTGCGTTCTATATTTGCTATGAACTCAGGGGTATTTTAATCATAGCAGAGAGGAGCTTGTCCAGCATCAAAGCATTTCCTGCTCCTCATGCTGCCCTGCCAGGACGTGGGCTGGAGGTGCAGAAGAAGTGGGGAGGGACAACAGCTGAGACAGATGATTAGCGTTTGGGCTCACCGTGGCCATGCCGTCTGGCATTCTGCTTGGCAGTAAAACCGAGCAAAAGGAGTAACGGGCAACGTGTAGGATGGCATTTATCTCCCCAAGTAACCGTTAGGTGCGATGGAGACCAGCTTTCCGAGACATGGCTCCATACCCGCTGGGACAGGCTGCACGTATGTCTGTCCAGAACCCTACGGTGTGTGTGCGGGCAGGGCAGGGCAGGCAGGGCCGGGCAGGGCAGGGCAGGGCAAGGCAGGGCAGGCAGGGCTGTGCAGGCAGAGCAGAGCAAGGCAGGGCAGGGCTGTGCAGGGCAGGGCAGGGCAGGGCAGGGCAGGGCAGGGCAGGGCAGGCGGGGCCCGGCCCTGCCGAGCGAGGCCCTGCCCGCACAGCCCGGCCCCGGGGCTCTGTCCCGGCCCCGCGGTGCCGCCAGGCCCGGGCCCGCCGCAGGCCGTGCCCACACCCGGCCTGGAGCCCCGGGCTGGCCTTGCAGTGGCCGAGTGACCGCAGGTCCCGCCTGGGGGAAGGGCCCAGGGCAGCCAAAGGGTATTTAAACCAAAGGATATTTAAACGAAAGGGTATTTAAAACAAAGGATATTGAAACCAAAGGGTGTTTAAACCAAAGGGTATTTAAACCAAAGGGTATTTAAACCAAAGGGTATTTAAACCAGAGCCTGCGGCAAGCGCATGTCCTGACCCTACCTCCTCTTGGAGATTCTATCAGCCGAACACTACTGGAGCCAGCACTGGTAGTTATATTTGTTCTTTTCTACATCTTTTCTGTCTTTTCCCCTTTATTCCTTTTCTAATCTCCCCTTGTCCAATTTTTGTAGTAACTGAAGATCAGATGGCTTAGAGTTTGCTAAGTTGAATGGGCTAAATTAATGCTTTGAGAAGTGTTTTATGTTGATTGAATGCTGCTCTACAGTTTTGCTTAAGTTCTCCGATTTTCCAAAATTGCCTGTAAAGGTTTCCGATGTTGCTTTCACCTCTTGAGTATATCTTGTCACTGTTTCCCCTGTGCATCTAAGTAAGAGTTCCTGGACAGCTGTAAGCCCTTCTAAAAGTCCCTTTGAACAAGTTTTTTGGGGTCTTATACCTGTGCTCCCATGGGACGGGGTGAATTCATTCCTTGCTTTTCCTTTCCTTTTGTGCACACCTTTCTCTACCTATTAAGTTGTTTATCCCACAATGTTGCTACAGATCTGCTTGCTCTTCAGCACAATTTTACTACATTATGACTGAATTTTTTAGATCATTTCTTTGAATCTGCTGATGTAAATTCTTTCAGGGCTCTTATTGTTCAGAACAAATGAAATACCTCAGTGGTTTATAGATGGACAAGTATTTCTCCAAAGTTTGATAGCTGAATACCAGATAATAGCACATTGTTGCCACAAAGGAATTGATTGCTGCATTTTGGGAGGCCTGGAGATAAAAGGGGGTTTTGCAGTTCAGTCATGAGAATGTTCACTATATTCTCTTTACACCTTGAACACTCCAGGCACACATCTCTGTCTTTTAATTTTTTTTTAATACTTTCTGTCATGCTGGATATCTTCATCCAACAGGGGGGAAATATGTTTAATTCTTCTATTTTTTTACTCTGATGTAGATTTATCCAATAATGAATTTCAACAGTATGAAGAGCTTGATGCAATGACAGATTTACTGTTAAGAAAAGATGACATAAAAAACCCCCCAACAATTTCATTGATAATTTTCTTAAGTAGGTATACATTATAGATTAAAAAGTCTACATTTTGAATTAATGACAATGTGTATATTATTAGTTTTAGAAATATAATTTTTTTACTAAATATATCCTGCACGTGAGGGAGGTTACACAACTACCATAAGACAGCTACAATACCTATAAAAGAGTCTGAATTTTCCTTCTAAAATAAAAATTTAATTCAGATGGAAAAATAATAAGAACAAAGAACTGATTCTCCTATGTAACTAATACATCTAATGAGCATTTAGAATGTATAGGTTTATATATAGAAGAGAATATGCTTTGTTTCTCTTTCTGTTGTTAGTAACAGAATCCAGAAGTGAAAAAAAATGTATTTAACTGTAAGAGTTTTACAGTATTTTCAAAATTCTTGTATTTATTTCCCTTAGGGGGAAAAAAAGATTAAAAAAAGAAAAAGCCTACATAATTTGTTTTATTTGAAATTACTCCTCAGGCTTTTCAAATGTGTTTCTTACAGAGCTGTCCTCTTGTAGTAGTAATTTTGTCCTGAATGGGGCATTTATCTGATTTTGCATCTTTATCAATTGCTCCAGATGAGCATATTCCCAGGGACAAATTTAAAAACACTAATGCAGCTTTATCTGTTTGAAATGTCCTCCTCTATCATCAATGTTCACTGAACAGTAGGACCAAAGATGTGTTTTTCAACAATACCCAGTTTTTATTCAACTTTCACAAGAAAGCTATACCTCTGGCTCTCAAAAATATCACGGAATATGCTTCTGGGCAGCTAAAAAGAAATAAACTAAACTAATAAAATAAAATAACTCTGTCCTACATCCAGAAAACCCAATAACATATTTTATTTGCATGACTCTGAATATATCATACAATAATAGAGCCATAACAGAAAAAAGCTTTGTAGAAGTCTTGCAGGTTCTGCCAGTATTTTGCTGCTTTGCTCACAGATTTTTGCAAAGTTTTGTTTTCCTCTGAGATCCTCCTGCAATGCACCTTTCTTATTCTTTTTCTCATGTGTTCCTTATTTTGATCAACAGCTCTACTTTGTAGGCCTTTTGTTCAGGAGAGAAGACCAGCCTTACCTGCTCAAGGGAGACTGGAATCCAGCTGTGACTATTACTATCTGTGTAGGGAGGAGTTTTACTACGGCTGGCTTACATGTTTCTTTCTCCTGAAATGTTTCTTTCATCTCCAGCCCAGTGAAGTGCTTAAGCACAATGTAGCAGGTGCATTTGAAACTGACAAAAATCTCATGATTCAAAAGGAAGTGCAAACTTCTATGATGACTTAGTGATGTTTTCTGATATTTTTTTCCCCGCTTATTTTCCCAATAATTCCCTGCCTTTTTTTAGACTACTATTGCTTTCATGAAGTCATTTTTTATAAGCTCAGGCTCTTGCATTTGAATGATAACAGTCAGTTCAGAACCCATTACTTCATACATGAATTCATAATTTGTTTTGCCTATGAGTTTACCTATGTTAGGAGTATAGTGTTCAGCTCAAGGTCAGAAAAGGATCATGAACATGACTTGCCTATGACTTCTAACAATAACACAATTTCTTGATTGTGTCTGTATTTAACTGAAGAAATGTGAATAAACTCTGACAAGAATTCATCCACATTAGAACAAAAATTGCAGTGAAGAGTTTCTATTAGATAAAGTATTGTTTCTAAAAGGTACAGCATCATTTGCTATGTTTGATAAATTGATTCATATGTAAGATTTATATCTGTATACATGAATAAAGTTCTTTTTGGGGTAGCTGCACACCTATCAATCTAAAAATTCTAATGCATTGTCAAACTATCTTCTACTTCTTTTCCAGAAAATAAATGTTTTAACTTAGGTTTTTTAGGTCTTTCTATGCAAATGCAATATAAGAGGTGAAAAAAGGGTGAAGTTACTTTTTTATTGTCATTATGTGATTTCTGGGGGGGCGGGGGGTGATATTTTTAGATTTGGGATTTGGGGATTTTTTTTCAAACACCATGTGCAGTTAAAGTTGTTTTCTTACCTCAGCTTTCCACTCCTACACCTGCATCAGCTTCTTAAATACAAAAATATAATGGTTTGGGGGTGAAAGTATTATAAAAAAAGATTAGTTAAGTAAATTTGTAATCCTCTTTCCTAATAGTGCTAGCTCTCATTAATTTTAATCATATTAAAGGTAAAAATTCCTAATAGAAGTGTCTGAGATTCTGTGCCGTGAATAGCTCGTGTGTCTTGTTCTGATGCTGTTACCTTTGCCTACTGTGCACCAGCATTTTTTTCATTTCTTTGAAAAGGTATTATACTTATTGAGAAATCACATTGCAAGAGTGTAACAAATACTTTAAAAATATATCTATTTTAAAATACATTAGTTATTTTAAAATACAGAATCACAGAATATGCTGAGTTGGAAGGAACCCAAAAAGATCATCAAGTCCAACTCCTAGTCCTGCACAACCCCATCCCCAGAAATCATCCATGTGCCCAAGAACATTGTCCAAACTCTTCTTGAACTTCATCAGGCTGATGCTGTGACCACTTTCCTGGAAGCCCAGACACCCTCTCAGCGAAGAATCTTCTTCCCAATATCCAACATACACCTCCACTGACACAAATTCAGGCCGTTCCCTCAGGTCCTGTCGCTGGTCACCACAGAGAACAGATCAGTGCCTACCCCCCCTCTTCCTCTCATGAGGAAATTGTAGCTGCAGTGAGGTCTGTCCTCAGTCTCCTCCAGGCTGAACAGACTAAGGGGCCACCGCCAGTCCTCACACAGCTTCCCTGAAGGCTCTTCATCATCTTTGTAGTATCCTTTGGAACCTTTCTAAGAGTTTAATGCCTTTCTTATATTGCATTCTTATATTGCATTGCAAAACTGCACACAGGACTTGAGGTGGCCACTCCAGCTCAGAACAGGGCAGGACAATCCCCTCCCTTGCCCAGCTGTGATGCTGTGCCTGATGCACCCCAGGACAGGGTTGGCCCTCCTGGCTGCCAGGGCACTGCTGACCCATGTTCAACTTGCCAGGACCCCCAGGTCCCTTTCCATGGCCCTGCTTACAGCACCTCATTCCCAGTCTGTCCATACATCCAGGGCTGCCCTGTCCCAGATACAGAATCCAGCACTTTATCTTGTTGGACTTCAGATGGTTGATGACTGCCCAAACTCCTGCTTTGTCAAGGCCTCTCTTCATGGCCTACTTGGCCTTCAGGGAGTCAATACCTCCTCCCAGTTTGGTATCATCTGTGAACCCAGTATCTCTTCCAGCTCCATGCCCAGGTCATTTATGAAGATGTTGAAGAGCAGAGGGCTGAGGATGGGACCCTGTGGAACCCCAGTAGTGACAGGTCCCCAGTCTGATGTCACCCCATTCACTGTCACCCTGTGTGCCTGACCCATGACCCAGCTGCTCACCCACCCCATGATGTGTTTATCCAGCTGTGGCTGCACAGTAGGTCCAGAAGCATCCTGTGAGAGACAGTGTTGAAGGCTTTACTAAAATCCAAAGAGATCAGCCAGCTTCCCTTGATCAATGGAGCAGGTTACCTTGTCATAAAAGAAAATCAGGTTTGATGAGCAGGATTTTCCTCTCATGAAACTCTGCTGGTTCTGACCAATTACTCTGTTGTCCTTCAGGTCTTTTTCAGTAACCCCAGAATAATTTTCTTCATAACTTTACCAGGCACTGAAGTGAGACTGACAGGCCTGTAGTTTGTAGAAGTTTTTATAAGCTTAGTTTAACACTGAATTAGAATATATGAATTTCTGAAAGTTCGTTTTACAGGAACTTTATATATGACATGAAGTATTACTATGGTTTCATATATATTTAATTTTTTCCTAGGTATCTTCAAACCAGATTTGTTTTAAGGAATAAGGAATGTAAGCAGTTATTTTCAGTGCTAGTTTTAAGGAAACTCAAAACTCAGGGAGAAAAATATATTTTCTTAAGCAGACAACCCAACTCAGCAAAGCATACATGAGACAGAATCTTACAGAAAACCCTATGAAATAAACTTTAGTTTGCAGACACCTATGCTGATCCTGTGCTTCAGACTTTCTTTCTCTAACCTAAGCAACATCATATTGAGAAGGACTGCAAACTTACGTGAGGGTGCAGTCAATTTAGTTAAGCAAGAGGTCTTAGTAAACTCTAAAAAAACACTTAGTTTCTGCTGCAGTCTCATTTCTTCCCTACCTCTTGAGCAAGGTAGATGCGAGCACTAATTAAAATTATTTGTCTGTCTTTTTCTGGTTAAAAGGTGATTTACAAAACTGTGAAACAAACAGCTGGTCTTGATCCAAGCAGACCAGTGAGTTTTCAGGCTTGCATCATGAATACAAAGGCCCACATATCAGACTCTTGGCTAAAGCAGTACAGCATGTATATAAAATTTCCAGTAACTTAAGTTACCAGTAATTTATCATCATTAGTGGGATAAGTGGCACTCTTGTCTTTTTAATGAAAAAAACCAAACCAACACTCAACTTCCATAACTGCCTACAGTCCTTCATTTTTGTGAAGTACCGATATTGCAAGTCAGAAACTTCTATAACAGAGGTAGACTCTGGGGGGCTGTAATGAAAAAGAAAATGTTCTCACTTATCCTCAAAACAATGGAAATACATTGTTTAAGTTTGGACAGACATTTCCCATCCCATCTCTTTTGCTCCAAACCCTTGAGTTGCACAGGCTAGCAAAGTAGTGTAATATCAGAAATAGTAAGAGGAAAATAATATTAATTCATCCTTTTTATAAGAGCCAAAATAAAATTTCAAGAGTTTGCAATGTGGAATAACAGAGGTTCAACCTTCATTGGAAGGTGGAGGCATAAAGCTGCTGTATAAGTGGCTCCATATTTGTGCATTTATATACAGGACTTCTAAGCTCATTCTAAAATCATAGAGGCTGAACTGGAAAAAAATAGATCAACAAAATTAGATTTAGTGTATTTTCTTTTTTGCCTTGATACTTACTTTTTCAGTGTTATTCTCATGTAAACGTGTTTTTGTAGGGGGCTGTGTTCCATGAATTTACAGTTTTAGTTATTATTCATTACTTCAAATGCTCACAAAAGTTTTAACCCTCTCCTTTGTGAATTCTACATTTACTTTGAATCCAGGCTTATTTGCATATCATCGTGGGTATCAGAGTACATTTAAGGAGAGAATTTGTGAGAAGTTTAGGAAATTGCTAATAGCTTTTCACATATGGAGAAAATTTTCATACCTTGAGGGATTGCATGGATGATGGAGGGACCTAGTAAACATGGAAAGTGGTTTTTGTAAGTGCAGTTCAGTGACTGTGGGACTCAAGAGCCTTCCTCTAACCACCTGTTAGACTTGTAGGTACTGAGGGAGATGGTGGCTTTGCTTCCCCAGCACTCCTGACTTTGCTCAAATACCTAAATTTTCTGTTATCGTAGATTTAAAAGTGATCTTTTACTGATCTTTGAGTCTCGTGTTAGTTTTTTTTTTCTGTGGGAGCTTGAGATGTTTGTGGAAAGAAATCTAGCTTGTTATGATCTACAACCATTACTGAATCACAAAGCACAGAAATCAGTACCCCGAACCTGAGGGAAAATAACACAGACTTGCATTAAAATGCACAAAACATGCACATTTTAGTGTTACCTTTGCTCCAAAGTGAATTTTCTTTTGCTATCTTATTATACTAGCTTATTTCCCTCCTAGTGTGCCCCCAGCCCAGCGTGGTTGTTTGTTGTGACTAGAGCTCAAGACAGTGTAAAACCAAATGCAGTAATTGCATGCAGGGGTGGGGGAGAACCCTGAACATAATGGATAAAAATGGTTCTGTGATCCCTTAAAGGGGAACAAACACTTCAGTTGCTGATTGGCAGTAGAAACAAACCTTTGCCCTGAAAACAGAATCAAACCCTGTTGCCTGGCAGACATATTAATTTCCTTCTCAGGGGAAAAGTAAATGGATTGCTCAGGAGTTCTATGCTGATTAAGCAACTAAGACACTCTAAAACGATTTGTTTTCAGGTTTCTGTTACATGTGATGAGGACATAAGGTTAGAAAGACATTTATATAACAAAGGCATTTATAAATTCTGCATTTTTGAATCAGAGACTTCTTTCTGTGTCTTCCACTGCAAATTCATCTGCATAGTAGGTATTAGCAAATTGCCTGTTGGGTTGTATTTTTAGTGCAGCTTTAAATATCTCTTTAGATTTTTGTAGCAGCAGGGATTTGCATTTCTATCTATTACCCCCAAACAGTTTATCATCAAATGTACTTGCTATTAAATCTGGTAAATTTAAAGTTGTTCAAATTTTTCTGCATTATAACCATCTTAATTTTTACATTTTTTGCAACTCTGTTATTAGGCAGATAGTTAGAGTCTTACTTCGTTGTAGAAACACAGGAGTTCATTCTTCTTAAAAACTGAGTCCATTAGATAGCTATTTGCGGTTTTTTTCTGAAAAACCAACTCACAACAAAAAACTACCCTCATCAAGCAGTACAGATAAGAAACCATTGTTGTTTCATCTACTATTAGTTTTGAACATATGATGCTACAGAACTATTGCCAGGTTTTTATAAATGACCACAGAATCTTCTTTCAGAGAGAGAGAGATTCCCCACAGCTTGCCTTTCAGATGATAACCTACCTGCTTTGTACAAAAGAATACTGCTCTCTAGTGGAATATGGGAAAAGATTCCATGACCTCACCACTTAGCTGCCTCTGCCTGCATTCTTAGCTTTTTGCAGATGAAAGGCAGCTTAGCTTTGTCCTAGAGTTATGACATGTTATGATATATGGCTACAATTATTGTGATACTATACTGTGAAGTGGCTTTTCTTTTGTAATCAAGTAAGAGAATTTTTTTCCCTGCAAACTCCTCTGTAAATTGAAACCAGTGGTGGTTTTTTCTTTTTGTTTTTCTTTTTTTTTTTTTTTTTTTTGAGAACGTTGATGTCTATATCAAGAGTGTGGAACTAATAACTATTTAATTTAGAGGGCAACTCATAATAATTTAGCTGGCATAAGGTTAATTTGGAAATGATTAATAGCTACATTTCTACAGCTGGAAATTTTAATAATCTCTCTCTCTGGAATTTATAGTGATAATATTTTATATTCAGGATTTGCTTTCTGTTGTGATCATTGCCTCCTTTGGAGTGTGAAAGGTTTTCTGAAGCAGGGATCAAGTTGTACAAATCGTTCAATACATTCTGTCTGTCTCAGCGGGTGGGACACTATGAGAACACACACGCACGCACAAAATGTGGCGCTTTCAGTTTCCTTCCTCCAGGGCTAGCTGTAGATCTGTCATCTGTTTGGCTAGACGTGATGGGATCAGGGCTCCTTTGACAGCATTAATCGCTATCACTACTCACAGCAAGCCTGCAAGCTAGTGAATTGACATGCTGGACATACTTAAAATAGGAATGTGGTTCAGGACTGAAACCTAGCTTGGAATGTGCTGTAAGTGTGCATTCAAAACAGGCATCCACTGCTTTGAGGTATTACAATGTTAAACCTGGAGCCAGCTGTTTTCTGAAGATTTATTTTCAACATGTCTTGTCCCTTAGGCGCTGGAAACTAACTTAAAACATCATCTGCAAAGGAGCTGGTTAGCCAATGCCTGGAGTGCCTGGTTCTTGTTTTGTTTTCTGGAAATGGAGGCAGTCACACTAGGTTAATGCAGGAATTTTGCAAATAGTACCTCACTGAATAGCTGTTTAAGGCACTTAGTTTTCAGAATGAAAATAGAGGTGTATGAAGAGATCTGTAAATAAATACAAGATTTTTTTCCTTAAAAGAAAGAAGTGAATTTCAACAGTTATAAACTGCACCCCCTCCACCTCCCCACCCCACTGAACCAAACTCAAATAACCACAAAACACAGTAAACAAAAAAAAGGCCTCCTGAAGCAGACTAGGAAACTAAGCATAGGATGGTTGCATCAGAGGTTTTACTCCTTTCTTTTCTGAAGAGTGCCCTCACCATTCAAGTGGGGATTAGAAATTTAGAAATTTCTAAATACCAGTTTAGAAATCTGTGGGATGCCACAAGTCATTGGCAACTATATTGAAACCAACATATGAGAAGAATAGCTCCTCTTCTGAGAAACTCAGAGCATTTCAATTTGTTCTGATTTATACTGTTGACTAGTCATTAACAATTTCAAAAAAATTTCCCTAGCCACAAATCTTACCAATAGGAACAGTTTCCACATACACTTTATTCAGTAATGTGGTGTATTTTATTCAGAGAAATCCGCTATGTTGCCATTACACCAAATTGGAGGTTTTCTCTTTTGTTTGGCAAACATAGATAGCTATTCATGACTATGAATTTCTGCTGCCATCTATCCTAGAAATTAATTCCTAAACTAGAATAAACCCCCCAAAATTTTGTAAATATATCATTGGAGTGGTTTAGGATGAAGAGATTATTGTCTTCTTTTACTGGCCAGGAGATTAAGGTAGAAAGAGTAGAAGATGAACTACTAAATTATATAAGATTTGCACTGGCACTGGGAACAGAATCCAGATCCTTGGATTCTGTTCCTCCTACTCCTGTGCATTAACTGGAGCATTATGCTTCCTTCCCTGGGGTATTTACAGTCATTCATTTCCACTGGAAATGGAGAGTTTTCCTGGAGGTGGGAGGAAAAACTATAAATGGAGAGTACAAACAAAACCATCTGGGACAGAGGAAAACAGAAGCAGAAATCATCTGCATAATCTGGTACAGTGATATAGAACAAATAATGAAGTACATACCCGGAGTATGAAAACTATCATGTGATAGTTTTAATGCATTTTAAAGCACATATAGCAGAATGATCCTTGATAGTTCTCAGATGTCTTTAGCACTCAAATTGCAGGACACAAAACACAGGTATTCATTCTGTGTCATGATGGCAATATTCAAGCTATACATCAAGGCTTTCACTTGTAGTAGGTGATAACAGAAGGACCAGAGGTTTCTCTTGAGCAAACTTCCCATACATGATGTTACTATTGGAAATGTGGTTTCTGATAGAGTGAGAAAAATTTCCTTCTGCTTCAATACAAAATATTGACATTTTCTTATTGGCTCATTAATTACCATTAATTAATTGGGATGGATGATTGTGAAGCACATTAAACATAATAAACACTATTTAAGTGCCAAGTAATATTGTTATTGATTTACAGTACCTTTTGCAAACATCAGGGTTTTACAGAATAAGAAAACCAATAATTAGTACAGCACATATTGGTTTTATTTTTTAAAGTTGAATTATATGGGTAAATGACAAAATAGTTAGAGTGAAAAAATCTTTCAAGCCAACATTCAAAGGAAGTCAGGGAATTAGCTGTTCAGCTTTCATCTCAAAGAGTGCAATAAAATCAGAAACAGATGAGAAAAGCCACATTCCCTAGAATAGCACATAGTAAAGTTGATAGACGAGGTAATACATCAAAAAACTAATTATACGTTCAAGATGAACTTTGAAATGTCTTTAAGTAAAGAAGAGTAGAATCAAAATAGCCTTCATCCACATATATCTCCTACTCTTATGGGTCATAACCCCTAGATATGCACATGAAAACATTCCTTTTCATATGAATGTGCCTCATATCTAAGTCCATAAACTCTCATGTCCAAGTCCATAATTTCCACAGCACAAGCAATGAGTATGTACATCAGACACACATGTGGGGAAAAATACTTGGTGTTTCCAAAGCCAGGGACTGGACATTGGGCTTTCAGGACACATAAGAACCCTCTCAAAAGATGCAAGTGTTTGCTAATTTCTAACTTGCTTTTGGTTTTCTTCTTCATTCTTCCATCTGTCAGCTATCCTAAAATACTGTTCTATTAGCCATAAAGACCTTTACCAAATGCACAAGAATTTTCAGTGTGAATTTGGAAAAAGGAAATGCTGGAGATTTACATCCCATAGAGAGTAATTGTATAGGCTGAAGTGCTAAATTTTATCTGGAGATATCTACTTCAAAAGCATGTGTATATAGGAAAGACTTTGATGTTACATCTGTCTTCTGTGACCTCTCATACTATATCTTCACAATATTTAATATAATGGCCTTACAGACTATTTTGAGCATCAGTATGACCTTGGGCAATGAAATATGAAGAATGAAAACAGACTACTACGCAGTTATCAGACTGGATCTTGTATCCAGAACTATGTCTTCAAGGTTTCTTGAGTTCACATTAATGTTTTCAATTCAGGACAATTCAGGTGCTTTAGACCAGAATTGTTCTCAGAGCTCCTGAAAATTTCCACATGACAAGTTTGGAGTCATGTGCTAAATTCAAATGAAACAGCAGATCCATTATCAAAGGAAGGAGCTTTTGACTGCCCCTTCATTGTAACATTATAATAACTTTACTCATATTGTCAGTGCATCAGTATCTCCTGTCCAGTTTCTAAATAACATTTCTCAGAAGGGGAAAAGAAGAATACACAGGGAAAAGTGAAAGGAATGCAATAATGGAAGTACTAAAAAAGACAGGATTTATCTTGGAATCTCCAGAGCTCATTAACCCTCAACTGTCTTGTTAAAAGCTGTCAGAATGGCATTCGGCATTAATATTGTGGTTAATACAGTGTTTAGAAGCTATACTGGCTTTCCTTATTGACTATGAGATGTACAAGATACAGAATTTGTAACTGTACAATGGAGATGGTATTTAGATTGCATTTCTCATAGATTTATAATATTCTGTTGATAGGAAATGTGAGTCAGTAGTCTTAGATATTTCAGATATTTGTATCTGTAACCATGAGAAAGTGCAGACATGGCTGTGACGGGTAGGAAAAATGGATTGCTGTTTCATAAGTCCTGTGAAGTCCAAAGGAAGTGAATATTCAAGCAATATTCAATAAGGAATTACTAATCTTTTGTTATTTTAAGCAACCTATTCCTAAAAAAAAAATATCTTTCCATAGGTTTTTGGGGGATTTTTGGGGTTTTTTTTCCAGCTATTTGGGCTCGTAGGAGGAACTTACTGTGCTGCTTACGATTTTTTTTTTTTTGAGAAATGATTCTCAAACATCTAATACAGATGGCCTGAGGAAAGCCTACAAGAGAGCTGAAGGGGGGCTTTTCACGAGAGGATGTAGTGATAGACAAGGGGTAGTAACTTTAAACTGAAAGAGGATGAGTTTAGGTTGAATATTAGGGAGAAAATCTCTAATTGAGGATGGTGAGAAACTGGAATGAGTTGCCCAGAGAAACAGCGTATACCCCATCCCCTGCAGTGTTCAAGGCCATATTTAGATGGGGCTCTGAGCAACGTGGTCTATTGGAAGGTGTTCCTACCCATGGCAGGAGGGATGTTGGAACTCAATGACCTTCCAACACAAAGTGATTCTGTGATTCTATGAAAAACCCAGAAATTTTAAACATTTATTAGGGTAGGGGTGATGCTTCCAAATGAATATTAATCTCTGATCATAACTAATACAAAAGATTCTAATAAATCCTGAGAGATAACGTTGGAGGAAATGTAAGCTTTTTCAGAGTTTGTCTAGCCTTTGATTTTAAAAAGGGTATGATTCAGTCAACAGAACAGAAGAATAACTAATACTAAAAGGGATGCTGTATGTTGTATTTAATGCTGATCTGAAAGATTTTTCCACCTGAAAATTCAACCATTTAATGAGAAAATGAGAGTAAAATGATACTTACATATATTTATTTTGGTTCCTGTTCATAAAGCAAATTGGCAGATCTACATGAAGAACGTCTTCTATTGTTGAGATCAGTATAGAGAAATGTAGTAAAAATGTACTAAAACCCCTTGTCTTTTTCCTGTAGCTGCAACATTCCCTTGATTGTAATATGAGGAAAGGTAGAATCAGATACCAACACTTTATAGTGTTTCTAACTGTCAATTTCTGCACCAACTTTTAGTTGATGGTTAATTAATAGTCAAAACGCACACAGTTTAATCTCAAAATATAAATTTTCACTAATGGGACAAGACTTTACAAATGCCAGAGTCTGGTGGCAAGTTTTATCTAAAGGAGAAATTATCAGGTTTGCTGATTGTCTTCCTTGTACAGAATGGCATCAGATTTCCAGTCGTCTGGAAATCCCTTTTCTATTGCTTCTCTCAATCATGGTAATCAACTTTTAGTTAATACAAATGAAAAGCAGAAGGAAAATTATAAATGGAAGGAGCAAAAATGGGAGGTGAGAAGTTTCTTACCAACTGGTTATCTTCTGTGAAATCCATCTTTTACATTATCTGAAGCTTTCCTGAGACTGGGTTTGCATTATTATGATAATGTATTTCTAAGAAGCTAGGAGAAGTGCTTGATTTTTTACCTCAGACCTTAGAAGAAAATTCGTAACTTTTGCACCACTGTAATTTCTGTACCACTACAATTTCTGTTGTTTCAATGGTTTGAAGCCAATGTGCAGCAAATGAAAGAACCTTTTGAATTACACTGGTAGTGGAATGTACCACAATGAGCTTTTAGATATTATGGTATAGGTATTTCTAAAGATAGAAAGACTTTGATTTAATATGATATTATAAATATCTGCCATTGACTTCCAGACAAAGAAGGATCCTTACTTTACATCAGAATTTAGATTAAAAACCATTACTGAATTCAAAAGAGTTGAAGCTCAGTAAACTTAGTCCCTTAGAAGCAAATAGAAGCCAATTTTTTTTCCCTGAATGTTTTTACAAGATTCACTATTAAAGTTGCTGATTAATAAGAGTTAATTAAAACCTCTTGATCTGCTGGTGAATATAATAACTACTAAAACCATGAACAATTCATAGGTCATTTTGGAAGTCAAATTTCAGATCTCAGACTGTGTAATAAGTTAAAAAATGTCTCTAAACTTTAAACTTTTCGGTGAAAATTAACACTCCAAAGTTCTTTTATTTTTATTTTTTACTTTATTGACAAAAGACCAATGTTCTTCTCTGGAAAAGGTTATAAAAGCTTTATAGGTGATATGTAGTCATCTGTGGAGGTGAATACATCTAACTCTGCAGACATGTCATATATCCACTATTACTTCTTGCGTTAAACTAATAAAAAGTAGGCACACCTTTGGGCATACATTTTAAAATATGCAGTGTGTGCTGACTGACACCAGAAAGCTTTACAACTTCAGTGTGTTCTATATTTCAGTCTACATATTATTACGTAATTGGCAAGATATTTCCTTCACTGTTTGCAGATCTTGTAAAATTTTACATAAAAAGTCTGTAATTTTTATCCCATTGTTTCTCATTCCTGATTTTCCTCTGGCCATGCAATTGATTTATATATTTTTAAATGCTAGAAGAACTTCCCACTCTAAAAAGTTTTTACATTTTAGTATTTGATATGTATGATTTATTGAAGATATGCAAGACCTATTAGCCATGATAGTCTGGGCCATATAAAAAAAAAAGTTTAATCTTGTTTTATTCTGTTCAGATAAAAGAATGTGGAAAATATGCCTAAACACAGAATTTATTTTCGAGATGCATCTAAATCATCCTGATTAATAGATGTTCTCCAAGTTTATGGACAGAATTGTATGGATTTCTTGCATGCAACTTTCAACCCTGTACATATTACTAGAGTATATTTTTATATGCTTGATTTACTGTTTCTTTGTATGAGCTCCTTCCCAGCTCTGTCAAGTGCACTCCAATATTGAATTCACCGTTAATATGGATGGATATTGAAGAATAGCCAGACCTCCTACTAAGTTAAATCAGTACTACAGCATTTTTACAAATATTTTCATATTAAGAATTACTTTTTTTTTCCTTTCCTTTATTTGTTTTTGTTTTGACAATTTGGTGACCCTGTTGAAGAAGACTCAAGTTTTTTACTCATTCTGTGTCTAAAGTCTGCAGATAAAATCATAATGGTAAAAATGTGTAGGAGTTGATAAATGTGCTGTTCTGTATTTCTGAGATTTAACATCTTGACACATGACCTGCCCTGCTGACATTGCAATATGCTTTACATTATTTCAATGGATTAATAGTTTAAGGTTAAAAGCTCTAAAATGCTTAAGATGAATTTATCTAGGATGTACTGTGATGATCATGCTTTTGTTTAATCTATACACAGCTATGATAATGCTGTAATTTCCAATATGCTGCTAATTTTGATGTCGTCCTGTGCATGGTTTTACCTAGTTGTTCAGTACTGTGAAAATAAGAACGTGAGAAACAAACCGGCATATCTCAGAAAGCAGCTGTTTGCTGTTAGACAAATAACTTCAAATAACTGCAGCAAAAAAAAGTTTGTTCCAGTTTTGTCATTGATTTTCCACATTGGATGCTTTGATAAGTAAATAATCTGTGTCCCAGGCTACAAATGGGATTATTGTCTCACACCTGTCTTCTGGAGGATTGCTGTATTTCTAAACAATGTCAATCTGCTCAGGTACTACAATGCGAAGAATGCAATCATTACAGTGAGAGAAAGATGCAGACATTAAGGAGTTCCTTTTGGATTCAAAATCCAAGGATAAGTAGAAAACTGTGGTATGTAGGACGCTGGTTTGGACTTAAGAATAAGAATACTCCTCTTGATTATGGCACCAATTTACAAACTTTGAGCAAGTTACTGAACCATCAGCACTTCTCAACCATGAAATCTGAATATTTGTCTTATGTAACTTACTTTGATATCTATGAATATAAGGAGCAATATAGGATATAGGCATTCATACTATAGTAATTTCAAATCAAATGGAATATGTGCTATACAGGACACTACTTAATAGTTCAATGTGGTTTAGAGGTAACTTTTATTTTAAAAAATCATCTTCTTATGCAAAACTTCTCTCAAAAAGACAAAAAAAAGATACCAAAAAGACATTTGACTTCTCTCCTGTAACCTTACTGCCTAATTACAACCTACAACCCCATATTTTCCTTTAGAAATATCTTAAAAATAAACTTCACGCTGAAATACTATTTTTCTACTTTTTTCAAATGTCAGTTCCAGATATATGTATGTATAAATTAATTATTTATTCAAGATTTCAGTTCTGCTTAATCTCTTATTAGTGACAAAAAAAAAACTCATGTGAAAAGATAACTTGCTTCACAGTCCTTTCTTTCTTTCTTTCTTTCTTTCTTTTTCTTTCTTTCTTTCTTTCTTTCTTTCTTTCTTTCTTTCTTTCTTTCTTTCTTTCTTTCTTTCTTTCTTTCTTTCTTTCTTTCTTTCTTTCTTTCTTTCTCTTCAGAGAAAGAAGTTTTTTTTATTGAAGTTCATATTCTGCTTATAATTATGCTGAAAATATAGAACTTGATGACAGTTACTTAGTCCAGATATATATCTAGAAGAAACTATTCAAAGGTTTGGACCAGGCTCATATATATTATTGCCAGGTAGAAAAGAAGAAGAGGAGAAGAAAGGGAGATGCTGAAGAGAGTAAGCATCTTCATGTTGTGGAAGCTGGAAGAGGTATCCAGGAAGGATCATGTGTTCAGGAGATGCTGCGTTTTGGGGCTGGGACAGCAAGATGGCAAAGACGGTCACTTAGCCAATGAAGAGTGAAAATATGTAGGTTAGTTCTCCCTCGCACCTAACATTGCCAAATCGTATGGGCATACAGTCCTATATAAGCAAAGCCGCATGTCTTCCGTGCTTCCTGGGGTCTGCCCTTCAGTGCAGATACAGTAATCTGATGAGAATTATTTGACTAGTATTCTAAAGAGTTTAGGTGACATCAGACTACTCAGAGTTGCTTGAGTCTTCAGTTCCTGATGACCTGGGAAATCCTGATGTTGCCTTCATAATGACTTGATACCACTGACCATAACTTCCAGCTCTCTGCAACTTCCTACTAAAAAGATTTTGGATGTATTTGGATGATATTGTACATATCTCTTCTAGCCTGATTACAGGGTGCTCAAAAGTATTGTTAAGAATAAATCTATTTCGTATTTTAGCGATTTAAACTTTTCAATCACTTTCACAGCGAAAAATGGGACAGAGCAGCCAAGTTACTGCCACTCTACAAGTAAAATGGCCAGAGCTGTTCTTGTCCTCCCTGCCTTTCCTCCAACTTCTTTCCCATCCACTCACCCCTGCCATTTAAGACAATGTGAAGCAATTACATTTGGACTAAATTTATAATGCTTAATCTCATTTTTTTAAGAGTTAATAAATGTATTCCAAATTTCCACTGTGCTGGGATTCTTGTATGGCCGTGAGTCCAACGCATAAGTAGCTAGAACTCAGTTATGTCTCTGTTTAGAAGACACTCTGCTTGGCTAGATGTATACTTCTTGTTAAATATTGTCTAACATGAAAGCAGAGTCGTAACTGAGGTTTTGTGGGAGAATTTTTTAGGTTGGTTTGGTTTTAATAATTGCAAATAAGATCTAGAAGACTGGGGTTTTTTATTATTTTTCCTTTCTTGTTTATTAGAAAAGTAGATCCTTTCTAGACTTCTTAGACTCAGAGGAGTGGAGGCTAATGAGGTTACAACATGTGGTATGCTCTGGAACTTATAGCAGGACAGACCATAACCTCCACTAGCCTATGATTTCTTGTCTGTAGAGCATACTAGTATGTCTTAAGAGACTAACAGAAGAAATGGGCACAGGCACTACACTTCCCCCACTCTGCCCTCCCAGCTCCAGCAATCAAGGTACACAGACTTCCTGAGTTCAATTCTGTTCTTAGACTGATCATCCCAGTGATTAATGGTATGTGAAGATTTGAGAAAGAAAACTTTGGAACTGTCTTGGGATAGCAAACTAGGAGGAGAGACACCTTCATGCACATGATGTTTATCCTTTCCCCAGCACTAGAAGTTTGCTGAGAGTAAATAACTGTGCAGGAGAACAAGAGTCATGGTTTCAAAATACTCAACTGTGTTTAGTGGAGGAAGAGAGCTTACATTAATGCAAGGAAAAACTGAAGATGGAAGCTTTATTTTTTGACTATGCTGAATAATACCAGTTGAAAAAGAAAAAAGTAGTTCAAATAAAAGTCATATGAAAATATTATCAAAAAATTAATAACTTTTATATAATAAAATGAATTTTATATAATGAGATAACTTTTATTAGCATTTTTTGAAATGTACAAAATGGTATTTGAGTACATGCTAAATGTCATGCTTTTGAGATTTCTAAGTGCTACAGTTGGTCTAGTAATATTTAAAATAGCTGCTGAAACACTAGCAGATGAACACTTCGAATCTGTCTATAGGCTAAGGTATCTGTGTTTTTCATTGGCATCTCCTTCAGCACTTTCCTTTGACTTTCAGCTAAGGAAGACTGTCAGTCTGAATAAGTGTTTCCTCAGCTAAAACATGCAGCACATCAGGAAGAACTGAAAGTCTACAAGTTCCAAATTTCCACCTACTGTTTGCAAATTAAATACAAATGTGAACAGCAGGAGGCTGACTTTTAAAACAGACAAGTGTTACCACACATTTATATGATGGCTCCACTTCAAATCTCTATATTGGCTTCCTTTCACCTTCTGCATCTAATTAAACTCCTGCTTTCTGATTTATGGTTGTCCTATGGCCTCTGCAGCGTGGCACAGAGAGGAAACTTATGGAGGCAATGGAGAAAAAATTTTGAAGGAGCAAACACAGGGAAAGTGTGAGAGACTAGAAAGTATAATCACTAGTATAATCACTAGTGGGGCTTTAATAGACAGTTGAAAACTGTGTGGTGACCTTTAGAAGAGAACAAGTCAGGGAAAACAGTTGTTCCTCTTTACTTCGCAACTCAAATTTTTACTAATGCAGTGTATAAGGATATCTCCATGACTTTCAGACTTCTGCTAATTAGCTGTCTGTGTAGTATATACATTCAACTATTTCTTGCTATTTATTTTTCTCTTTGCTTCTTAGCGTAAATTATTTTCTCAGTAATATCCTCTTTTCACATATTACTTATGAGCATATTCTAGTGTTTCCTCTGTAGCCCATAAAATTCTTTACCTGATCTACTTGCGCTATCTCTGTTCTTTCTTTCATTCTTTTTCTGCCAAACTTAACTAACTTTCTCTGTAAATATATGTGCTGTCATTTATCTTTAGATGCTAAAATTTCATCTTTATATCAATTTTCCTAAGGTACTATTAGTCTGAATTTCCATTTCCATAAGCAAGTCATGATCTGAACATCACTGTTTTTCTTCTTGCTATCACACTTCTTTCATCAGTGTAAATGCAATCTCTATCTAGGTTGAAAATCACTTCATGGTCACTCTTGTAATCTTGTGAATATACCAATATAGACCTTTTTCTCTGGGTATAGTTGACCCATAGTATAGAAAAATTATTCTTGCTGACTTTATGTCTGAAGTTAGAACTATATTATGGACAAAAATTATGAAAGTGTAAGATTAATCCTAGCTTCAAGACATATTTTGGTTTCAGAGTACAAAGAGAGACTGCTTCAGAGGCTTCTGGGAATAATTTGTGCATTTCTATCAAAAAATACATACTTCCTAAAACTTTTTGAAGTCCTTGATAATATTCCCACTTCTTCTTGAAGCTTCTTGTGGTTTACCTGCAAAATTTACAGAAATCTTTGTTCAGAAAGTAACAACTAGCACCTTTTTTAGCAAGAACAAGATTTTTAGCCTATGCTTTTTAAATCAGGTCAACATGTCCAAGCATCACTTTAGAGAAGTTGTGATACTAGTCTGAAATCTCTTTGGGAGGGAGGGAGAGAAGGAGGGAGGGACAACATACCTAATAGATGCATTCATGCCTGCTTCTTATGAGGGATTAGGTGTGTGTATCCATGTGAATAAAAAAGAATTGTGTTGTAATGTAAGAAACAATTTATTGTCTCTGTTTCTACACTGACAAGACACCTAGTTCTCTATGTATTTTAATATCTAGTTACTGGCTATTGAAATTAAAAGGGACAAGAAACCATAATTTATAAAACTTTGATTTCTCTGGGAGGTAATTTTCTGACAACTAGGGAAACCTGAAACTCCCAATTTTATCTCCTGGTTCTCATTTCAGTGGTCTCAAACTCCAGACATATCAATGAAGTAGCTAAGGATCTTTTCCAAGTCAGACAGTTGTAGGTACTTAGTCTGCAGTAGTACTGATTCTTACATCTCAAAGCCTCCTTGACAGTGTCAGAAGTAAGGGACTATTTTTAGTAGTGGATATGGAGCTGAATAAAAGAAAAAAAAAGTGACTTCTGATGAGAGTAGCTTGTACTTCAGAGGTATACTTTTCCCTTTATTTCAGCAAGTTTTTATTTTTTTTTTTTTTTTCTGAAGAAGTTTTATCTGGTTTAAAAGCCTCTGTTACCATTCACTTACATGGTTGGATTGGCTCTTCAGCTGTATGGAATGTGATTGAAAGAGGTTCTGCTTCAAGAATGGCTCTTGAACTTGGGCCAATCCACTTTTGACAAACCAGAGTATAAGGGATATGTGTATGTGCAAGCATGTGTGCCCTTTATTCTGTTTCTTTAAGGCCTGTCTGATTGTGGAAAAAATAAATGTAACAATGAAACTTAAGAGTCGCTAGGATTACAGAAGAACTACCTGCTAAAGAACCTTAACTGTATCACCCAATCTGCTTGATAGCATAGCTCATGGGTAATGGACATTAATTTGAAGCCAATCTAGATCCCATGGGCTTATGTAATAGGGGCAAAAAAGGCATAAGGTTATAAAATGACATTTCAGAGGAAACTGAAGAAGAATTTGAAGATAAGAGTATGGCAATCTCACTGGCATCCCTTGAACTCTCAAACTACTTTTGACTGTAGAATAATCCTTAAAATTTCAAGTCATAATGCAAGAAACTAATTCTATGCCTGTTCATACTCCCATGTATATTGTTAAAAAATTTAACGTGGTGTTACGGTTATTTTGCTGTGCTGGATAGATATGTGTATGTCTCCTTATTTCTCTTTCTCATGCATGTGTGTGCACCTATATGCACTTGAAAATAATATATCCTCTAGAAATGTAGAAGATAGTCTTTAACTGTATTTGGGGAGATCAATAAATGTATGTTAGGCATAGACTTAATAGATATTAGGTACTTAAATACCTTTAACTAATATCTGGTCTATTCTGGTATTATGGGTATTTTGAGATTTCCAGACTTTCACAGTATAAGTTGCCAGTGTGAGGCTGATGTTGCACCTTATGGTTTATTAATTTTTATTTTTAGATATATAAATGGTCATTTCAGTTGTATCTTTTACCTGTTCTTTTGGAATTCACAATATCTTTGCAGGCAAAGATAGAGTGTTATGTTGGATGGAACTGTAAAAGTTTAGCTTGGAATACCTGTGGGTAAGATGTTGGGGAGGCAGTCTTGGCATTCTTGGAGGGGAAGATAAATAATGGATTTATCCAGTTTTATTCCAGGTTCACTCAGCGACTTCTGTCTCAAATCTTTAGCTTCTTCAAACAAAGCCAATTATTCACCTATTAAATAATTATTCTGTTTTTTGTCCATCCTTTGTGCTTGCAATTTCTGCTCACTCCATCAATGAAAACACTGATGTGAGTTCATTTGAATCCTTTCAAAGTTAAAAATAGATTTAAAAAATTAATACACCAATGAAAGAGGTTTGAGATAATAAATTTTCTAAAGCAGATTAGGACTCACAATTTCCTCACAGGTTAGGACTTCCAATTTTCAATTGGAAGTTACAGAAAAGTAATGAGCAACCAGAAGCAGAGCATCTTCATTGACACAAATAAAGCTAGAACACATCTATGATTTTAGAATTTCCCTTGATTGCACACAAATTAAGGTCAAGAGCAGAACTCCAGTAAATTTTGAGTGTCGAAGTGTCATCCCAGAAGCTTTCTTTTATGACTCCAGCTGTGCACAAATTAAAGAGAAACATGTAAACCCATAGTGCTTCTGAGGTGAAAGTACATATGATTCATGCATAAATATCTCCATGAATAAACCTTGCTATAGCTCACAATGAGTAAGAGAGAGATACTCTATGTTTGTGCATGGCTAACAGCACTACAAACTCAAGTGTTGGTGGTTCTAGATACATTCGTTTGGAGCAAGTTAAAAGGCAAATCTATTTCATTCAAGTCCAATAGTAGTAATCATTGGTTTTAGTTGACATAGGAGTTGAGCCCAAAAGCAGCTTTTCCTTTGTTATTTAAAAAAAAATTAAAAATAAAAATGTTTCACATGAAAAAAAAAAATAAAATACTTCAATGCCCCTAAGAGGAGTTTAATGAAAAGAACTTGTCAAAATGTATGTTGCAAAAACTTTCCTTGTTGAATTTTTTTGAGCTTCAGTTTTCAACACTTTCTTCAGTGTTACAGAGATGCTGCATATCTTAACATGGCTGTCCCTAGTTCTTGATGTGTGAAATTCGTCATAGATGGGACAAAGCAAATTTTGAAGAAGAGGCTGGTCCTTATTATAAGCTGTCATCAAAGAGCACTTAGAAAGAAGCAAATATCTAAAGCTGATTCTGTTTATGTTATGCATAGAACTGGCTCTTACTCACATGGCCAAGTAATTTGTTTTCTGTTAAATCTGAATTTTCTTTCACCAAGCCTGAGCTTATGGCACACATCACGGGAGAAAATGCTCCTTGTTGAATAAAACAATCAGTATTTGTTCCAAAATTATAATTATGAAGTGTCATGTAAGTAAAATTTCATAAGGCTGGTGTGTGGGAAAAGGTCATATATCTCTAACTTCTACCTTTGTCATAAGTTCTCCGGGAGGACTTTTTGTGTTTAACAGAAATTATTCATGTGTCATTATTACATTTTCCAGAAAGATGGTACTGCTGAAACTCAGTGTTTAGACAGGCTTTTTCATAAGGAGGTCTGGCACTGTTTTACTCAGAAAAACTGGGTAACCAAGTTTTTGGTTGGTTAAAAAAATTCTACAACAATTCAAAAGTTGGGAATCTCCATCCTTAAATGTGTTTTCAAAACTGAACTAGAGAGAGCGGTTGCTCAGCTGGAGTCAGCACTGGGTATCTTTCTTTAAAGCAATATTCCTGAGACTATACAAAGTCTCACAGTTGAAGAACAGAAAGTAAGAAGGGGATCAATTTACAGGGGCAAACTTGGCAGAAAGTTTCAAGAAATTCTTCTCTTAATTAGTTTATTTTTTATCAAAAGGTAATGTGTTGAACATAGGAATCAAGCTGTGATAGTACAGCTAGTTCTGAGTAGGTGAACCCTGCAGAGAGACAGGGATCCATTCTCCTCACTTAAATATTCTAAAGGTCTTCCCATGTCACCGCTCAGTTTAGTCAACTACCCAAAGAAGCAGGAAAAGGAGAATCTGCTAGATCCTTCTTACTAATTTCTATTCTATTTTGTTTAGTTAAATTTAAATACTAACTTCTAAATCTTTTCCTGCCCCTGTCATTAATCCCCTATCTCACAGCTAATACAGACAATATATTCAGCTTTTATAACCATTTTAATGGGAATGCAACCAGCCACTCCTTATGCCTCTCTTTTATCCACTGTTAAAATTACAGAAGTCCATTTTGGGAAAAAATAATGTACTGGACGAGTGAAAGAAAAAAAAAACATCCACAGTATACATAAATTTGACTGCAGATTTGTAATCAGATTTCCTTCCTGCACAGATTTCGTTCATACCAGTTAGTAGTCTTAGTCTCCTAAGTCCTATAGAGATGAACTGAGAGCAACTAGCCAATAATACAGTCTTCTTGTCTTGCTCCTAACATAGATGTTATTCATCAGCAGAAATGCCAGCTCCAGGGAGTTCCCAATGAATGGAAAGACCAAAACAAATTCTATCAGGATCTTCCTTGAGCCTATCACTTTTAAATCATATTCCTTGACAAATATTTCAGTCAATTAGTTGGCATTTTATTTGATCCATATTTTTCACAAACTACCGTGTTTTAGCTGACTACCCAGTTGGAACACATCTGTCAACAATGTCTAATTTGGTTAACCTAATTCAGAGCTAATGTATGTTTCTGGAACTGAGGAAGCACTGCAGGGGAATCTCCCCTGGGAGATCTCACTGTCTGATTGGTACAGGTTGTCTTGAGCCTTAAGAGTGGCTTACTAATATACCCTTATTAGTAACCCCTTTTTTTACCTTATCATCACACCTATTTCTTAAAACTATGTGTGACCTTTTTAGGAAGGGAAGCCTGGTTTGTTCATGTGCCCTCATCAAGATGGAACAGTACATTTGGGTGGGACAAAAGAATGAAAGACAACAAGCCATGCTCTTCAGACTTCTTCAGACTTCTTCTCCATACCTTCCTTATCAATTTTCTATGCTATCCAAGCATGCATGTACAAATTTTTTATATTATCAACCATTCTTTATAAGCATCTTATAAAATTCTACACAACAGGAATGCTCTCTACATTCCTTTTGCAGAAGTATAGGTAGTAAACCTCTGTTCTGAATAGTTATTTTCTAGAACATATTACCTTGCATTTTGTCTTGATCCTGAGTTGGTAGTCTAGCAATAAAGGCAAACCAGTTATATGACTTTTAGTATTCTGTTTTCCTTTCTTTGGTCAAACCTGACTAATCCCTTCCAGCAGAATATTCTCTGAATCTGTAAATCTGTAATTTTGTGAACATGGATCACATTTGCACTGCATGGTGATCCATAACAATTGTTAAAAGCAAAAATTATACATAAATTCCTTAAGGAATGAACAAGTTTTGGTTCCACCCTATGTGAAACAAAAATTAATATAAATTCTCTGAATTTTGGTAACTGAGCTCTTGCCTATTAGGTAACTCACAGCCCATGTTGTTAATTCAATACTAACAAAATACTTCTATACCAGACGTTTCCAGAGGATTTAGATCCCTTTACTCTGCTTACTTACACGGCTGAAGGTGGTCTTTAATATATGAAGGACCTTTTTTTTCTGATTTCCAATAGCACAGTGACACAAGCAACATAAATTTTACCCAACTTATAACAATTAAGTTTTACTCTATGCAGGCACAGTGGTGCATTTCCTAGGAGAGTATTAACTCCAGATATCATAGACACATATGACATGAGTCAGTCATTCAGCCTCAGACTGGCATTGCATGCTTGCACAACATAGGGATAAAATAATGTACACTACTTACACTGTAGATCCAGTTAGCTGTTCTAGTAAATTAAAATTCTTAGTGGCTAAAACAAACAGAGTGCATACTTGTAAAGAAGCAGATTACACAAATCTGTAAGAAAAATAAGCAGCTTGAGGCCTCCTAAATTATTCTGCTTATTTGTTCTTAAGCAATTAAAGATTGTATTGCAGAAGCTTCAGGAAAATAACCTCAAAGCTGAAAGTCTCAAGTTAACTTAAAAATAAACAAAATAGAAATCAATGGATAAAGGCAATTACATCCCAAATCTGAGCTACAGAACTGTAAAATAATATGTCAAAAGACATCATTTTATGAGAAAAAAATACCTTCAGTCAAGGTGCAAGACTGTATCTTCAGCTGTTTGTTTCAGAGTTTTGGGGTTTTTGCTTTGTTTTGTTTAATTAACTATTCAAAACATTGGCAATCAGGATTTTAAGGTGAAGTCATAAATGAATTATGACCTACAATATGACTCAAAGTTCTGATGTATTTTGGGAAGAGATAAAAGAAATATTTCCTCCACTACAGCAGTAATATGTGATATCATCTTACGAATAAAGGATTTTTCAGTAGCTTCCAGGACCAATAGAGAGAATTTAGTAACCAAGAGATTTTTCTGGCAAATTTGTTGCATGCATATTTTCCTTGATTTATTATGGTGCTTTAATTTAATTCACATTAAAATTTTGTGTATGTCACAGTTAACTATTTCCCATGATAATGAGTGAAAACTGTATTATACTAGTGAGATTTTATGTGGTATCTATTCCTCCTAATTAGCTCCAAAGCTGAGAACCATACCAAAACTGAATAATGGACTCCATTCGCACCATTTTCCAGCTATATCTTAAGAGAAATATTATTGGTAACTTTGATATAATTGATATCTACTCTTTACATTGCAGTGAAAACACACCCCAGGAAATATAACTCTTTAACTGTAAACAGTTTGACCTTGGAAGAAATTTCTACTGGAATCTACATTTTCTAGTAGAACTGGGTCCTACAAATGGGCTGTTCTCCTCAATGAAGTCAGTAGAACAATTCAGTTTCAGTCTATAACAGAAAACTGCTGTTAAGAAAAAAATCATTATATTTTGTTTTGTAACAGCTGCCAAGTTTGAAACAATGAAAATATTCAGCTTTTGTTTTAGAGAAATATTGTATCCATCCATGAAAATATAAAGGCCTTATGATATTTAAAAAATAAATCAGCCATCTGAAAAAAATACTATTTTTACTGTATAATTGAAATATTTCATTATTTATCAAAATCTCAGGCTTCAGTTGAAAAACAACCCCATACTTTTCAAACAACTGCAGTGCATGCAGACTAAATACAGACGTTCCAAGTTTCAAACTACAAAATAAATACTCACTTGGGCAGAATATATTAATTTTGATAAAGTGGTAATTCAAGCTGCCAGAAAAAAGATCATTCATGTATAGCATTAGCTCATTTTGAGTTTGGATGACCATTTAGATAAGCGAGACTAATTTTCATTGGCACATGAATATCAGACATTAATGTTTTTATCTCACAGCTTCTTCACACTTCAGAATTAATCTTAAAATTTTCATGGCAACAAGTCATGTGAGATAGGATGATATCGGCACTATATGTAATTTCAGCTGAAGTTTATGAACATTATCAGGTGCATCTGCTTCCTCTATTATCCTTTATCTTGGAACATAACTCTAATAACTGTGAACCCCAAGATCACTGGGGTTCAATTAATTGGTCTTTGAGTATCTTTCTTTCTACTGGAAACTACCCTTGAGAAAGTAATTGTATAAAAGAATGCTGATTATGCCATCTGTCTGGTCTTTTATAAAGTGAATTGTCAATTTCATAATCACCTTCTTAGTAGATAATTTGTCTAGGGACATATTCCCAGAATTTAGTCATCTCAGGTACGTACTTGCATTTAAGTGATGAAAATATAGTCCTCACTCTTTCAGAATTCATATTTACCAAATACTCGTGCTACTTATTTATTTCAGCTGCCACATGTTTCTAGAGCTGAAATATTAAGTTAAATTCTCTCTGGACATTACTTTTTGGAAGAAATATAAAGAAGTACAAGTCTCTGTTGAGATGAGGTCTGCAACTGCGTCCTGGTTTTTTGGTGATACAACATTGGTTGCCTTAAGCAAGACCTCATTGCCCTCACATAGACACTACTGTCAGCCAAATTTACTCTTGCAGATTGGTGGAAAATTTACTACAACCAACCACTAAAGCTCCCAAAATTATGTTGGATTGCAGGCTTAATAAGAGGTTTTTGTTTTCAGTCACCTTCATGACCACAGTTGACCAAAGTGAAAGAAGGTTTTATTGTAATGAAAGAAAGTGTTAAAAACTTGCTTGCAAACTTGGAAAGGAAATTACAGAAGGAAATACAAAGAAATGACAAACTAATCTCATTCATTCTTAACAAGGAAGAATTTTCTTAGATATTCCAAGGTATGAATCTCAGTAGCCTGTCAAATAGTTCCTTCCCTCCTGTAAACTCTTTCGACTAGTTTATCTACATAGTTCTTTTCTTTTAATCTCTTTTATTTTTTTCATGTTGGGATCTACTTACCTGTCACTTGTCTCAGAACAGCCATGATCTTTTTCTGCAGAAAGGATTAATCTTTGCCAATGTAGAGATCTTTCCTGAGGCAAGCCCTTGATGTTTTGGACTGCAGTTTCTCTTTTTTAGTATTGTCTCTTAATGTAAAAGCAGTCTTCAATTTTTTAGTGGACCAAGGGAAAATGCAGATCTGAGGTTCATTCTTGTGCTGTAGAAATACCAGCTTATTCACATAAAAATCTTCATTGCAAAATGTGATGTGTATTTATTGTCATGTTTTAAAAAAGACATCTTAAGTGCCTTGATTCTCTCTTGAGTTTTTTCCTTCTTATTTTACTCTTTATACACTGTTTTTCTGAGCTTCTAAATGAATAAATGAATGAAGAATGTTCATGTAGGAAAGAAGTTTAAATATTAATATCTTCCCTGGTTATCATAAGCAGACAGAGACATGACAGAATTAAACCTCTGCTATACTTTATGGTACTATAGTAGAGAAGACACTATCAGCCATTTTACAGACTGTATTTGGGTTTTGGTAATAAGAGATATTTCATTGGGAATGTACCATTAAAGAAAAATGTAAAGAAGACAGGGGTCATTTTCTTGATCTAATCAGAGCAGATTTCTCTTTCAGTAATTTTTGAGACCCAAATTTAAAATCCCCAATATTTGAAAGTTGGGAGTTTCTGACTCAAAAGCAGTCCAAGTATCACATTTTGTCCGTGTTCACTCTCACTTAATCCACAAGACAATTAAGACATGTAAAAGGTTGTTCCTGTTATTTACCATGCCTAGGGGAAGAGAAATCAACTGATCTGAACCTGTAAATTCATAATCAGAATTACTTTTCCTCATCTTGAAATAAAAGTATTTTTTTAAATGGCTGGGATGTCTGAAGAGCTGCTTTATAAGAGAAGCACAAATGGGTTTGTTCCATATTCCTTTGCAAAAACTGTTTTTATTAGGGGTAATGACTACTGGCAGATTTCTGATTCCTACAAGATGGGTTACTCACCCCATGCAAATCACCATTGATACCTTCGACATCAAGAGCTCTGGCTTGCTTGACATATTT
Source organism: Zonotrichia leucophrys gambelii (assembly GCF_028769735.1). Lineage (NCBI taxonomy): Eukaryota > Metazoa > Chordata > Aves > Passeriformes > Passerellidae > Zonotrichia > Zonotrichia leucophrys. Next base: position 47,439,613 of record NC_088200.1, on the reverse strand, counting down.
GTGAGCCTCTTCAGCTTATTAAACTCACAAAAATTAATTCTTTTACAAAAATTAATTTAATAATTTTTACTTGCTCATATATACAGTGGAATACAAAAAAATTACCTTACTAAGACAGTTACCAATATGAATGTGGCTGTGCAGAATATTGCAAATTTATCTAAGAAAAAAAGTAAAATAAATGCTAGTTTCCAATCGTTTGTAAAACCCAGACTATGACCAAGGAAATTTTTGACAGCCAGAAACACACAAAACTGGACCATCTGTACTGCTTGAGTCATCTTCCTTTTCCTTCCAGAAATCAAAAGAAACAGCAGCACAAAATGGCAGTTTCTCAGAGGCACAAGAGTATTTTTAAAAAGGGACTTCAAGTTTTTCATGGTTTCATCTTTGCCAGAGTCTCTCTGGAAAGGGTAATTCATGATCTATTTCAGGGCATCATTGGAAATCAAATATAGAGAGACATAATAATGCCACAAAAACAGATTCTGTAAAAGATATTAACACACAAACACAATAATCAATTAAATTTTATATTGATTGGAGTTAAAATAAATTTCGAAAAACCATAATCATTCTAAACTGGAATTTAAGGTTATTTCATTGTAGTAGCCAAACTCAAACCTATGTATTTATAATATCCAGTCACTGAACTTCAAATACTTATGTCTTTAAGAATTGACAATGTAGGTGACATCATACAGCTATTTTGCTATTTTGTGAGAAATGTATATACATTTAAATTTTGGTTATTAACATTACTTGTATCAGAAAAAGTATAAAATTGGTTTTTTGATTGTTGTTTAATAGACTAAATTTCCTTCATAATCTCTAAATTTCCATCCCATACACCCATACTTTGCTCTGGTTAAGCTTCTTCCTGGTGGCTAGTATAATGAGGTTTAGTATGTGAATAATGCTTTGTTTTCTGACTGCATTCTTTCTATAAATATTTTTCTAAGTGGAAAACAAACCTTGACCTTCTTGAGACAGGACTGTTTGTTAATCTTCAGATCTGTATGCCTGTGTTTTACTTTCTAAAACATCCAGAAGAGAACCTGAAGCCAATCAGAGTTCTAGATTAAACTATTAACAAAAGTCTGGGCAAAAAATAGTGAAGTTAAACCCTTTTTTCCACTCTTGAGTTTTTTGTGTTATATATTTTTTTTGTTTTTAATTTGACAGAAAACTTCCATTCACATTTTTGCTGTTCATATTACCCTAATGCATCAAGTTGTTTAGCTGAAAAGTTTGTTTTCAGTTGTTTGGACTCTGGACCACTAAGAGTCCAGTCATGGTCTCTAGAATATATTTATATTTTCCACAGTGCTCCCATCTACTGAATAGCACTGTCATTTGAAATTGAAACTCTTTCTGATTGTAGGAGTCAGAAAGTACTGAAGATTCATCTTATTAGGTAAACAGCTTCTTTTAGTTCAGCTATGACATCATTCCATAAATGAGTGTCTTCAGAATATTTTGTCTTCAGAATATTTACAAATCTAAACCCAAAAGTATTCCCACATCTACTTCCAGATGTAGTCAAATCTCAGATTGCATTTTTCTATCAGCTATGGCAGGAGTAACAGAGTAATTAGGCCAAATACTTTGGTGGCATAAGTCTGCTAGCTCACTGGAGTTATTCCAGCAAATTACTTGACTCAGGGCTATTTAAAGGAAAAATAATGAGATTTTAGTATGATTAAATCCCTTAGCCTTGCAAGTGTAACTTAAGTATGTATTATAATCCAGTGGACAATGTGGGTTACAATACCAGACAGCCTCAGAATTTAGGAAAAAAGTTAGGGCATTATTAACTAAAATGACATTATTTTGTCCATGTCTTACCAAAAGTTGATTTGTCCAACAAAATCCTTGCCTTTTGTAAAGGCCAGGTGTTTTTTAAACACTTTGGTAGTTTCTTTTGTATATATAAAACTATTTTTGCTTTACAGCCATCATAATATTTCACTAGTTACAACTACAGCTCCAATCCTCACATTTTGAAATAGGAGATGACCTTCAAAGCAGCGAAATCTTGGAAAGTGTGTAATATTTATCTTATTTTTGGAGAAGAATACAGAAACCAGCAATTGAATGCACTATTCAGCAGTATGCCCCATATCTTACCATTCAAGAAATGACAGAATACAGCCTGATTTGTGAGTAATTCGATTCTATTTGCCAGGGTCTTGCTGCGATGGTTACTTTCATATGGAATACCTCTCAAGCACATAGTGTACAATACCAGACTTTCTGATCTGGAAGTGTAAAAATAGCAGGAGTGAAACAGTTTTAATGAGTGCGACTCCGGCAGCAATAGGCCTACCATCTAAGAAGAGTGAAAACACTTGTTAGTGCTTAATGAGCTCTGAAAACATTTTGGCTGTTTTGTCCTTCAGTATTTTCTTTTTCGTTTCATTTCATTTTTTATAAAAAGAAACACCTTGTAGTGTCTGTCCCTCTAATGAGTATATTTAGGAAAACAGTACTTTTTTTTTTCTTAGAGAAAGGTGAGGTGGGGGAAGCAAAGTAGGAAGGAAACAGATTATTTTCACTGGGAAATATGTTTTTTTCAAAGCCAATGTGAAAACAGCTATTTGAAGTTTTGAATTAGTTACACGCTTTGGCCATCAAGGCATACTGGTAGGAACTCTACAGGTTTGGAGAATCTAGTGGGGTTGAGGCAGTACGTATTATGGCCAAAAGCAATAACTGTTGCACATCTTGGCAAAGGGTGCTTATTTCATCTGGAAAACAGAAAGCCCCTTCTAGTGCTTAGTGAAGTCAGTTAAAATCTTCCAGCTGGCTCTAATGAGAATTTCATCAGGTCCCTTGGCTTTGGTAAAATGACTGTGGAAGTGAAGGGAAACTATAATTGAGAAAATCTTTCCAAAAGCAATTTTGAGCACTTTTCCTGCTAAAAGCAAAAAGAAACTGAGAAAGAAGAATAAAGGAAAGCATGGATCAAACTCTGAAGTAGTTCCTAGATTTTTTTTTTTCTGTAGAAAACAGTACAAGGAAAGATGCCTAATGCACCTGTGTCTTGAAATGAAGAGCTAGACCCATTTTCTTGTTTTGCCATTAAGTTGATATAGCATATGAAGACTTACGACATGTGTATTGTTTCATCATAGAAAAAATTCATTTCTACAATATGGGAGACAAATTACTATTTGATATAGTCTTTCTTAGAAAATAACTACAAGAAATTTTCCATTATCCTTTTAAAGTGTCATTACTATCCAGAGTAAAACAAAGATGATGTCAAGTTTCATTCCTTTTTTGGTTCAGGACAGAACTGTGTATAAACTCTTCATCTAAGGAAAAACAAAAAACAAAAACAAACCCAAAGCCAAAAACAAACAAACCAACAAGCCACCTAAAGGCAAATAGGCAAATCACAACCAACCACAAAATCAGAACAATCTGAGGTTTTGAAAGTTGAAAGTTCTTTCATGAAAAACAGGGTAGGAAATATGAAAGGGTCCAATCTCAGAAAGGATCAGGTTGTCAAAGAAAAAACTCAGAACTCCACATCCTACTCTCATGCTAATTATTTCAGGACACATTAGAGATATTTATTCACAGAATTTTAAATTTTTTGCTGTTTCCAGCAAATGACCATAATCATAGTTTGTCCTGTGTCTAAGCAGGTAGTCTTGCAACACAAGTACCCCCTGTGAATGTAACCATACTTCCATAAACACAGATGACCTTTTAACTCACTGTAGTCAGGATGTAAACATGTTTAAAAATTCAGTATTTACAGTAACTGTGCTTTGAAAGAGTAAATAAAAGTTATTTAAGCAAGATTGCAAGATTAGCTCTTTTGTATTAAATTTTTGATTACTTTCCTCATAATCCTTCTGCAGTCATGATATGGCTGTTGCCTCCATCCACATCAGCCTGCTTGTCTTGGCATCGTTCTGTGAGGTGGTAAAAGTGGCGCAGATATCCAGTTCCTTGTGCATACTGTATTCTGCAATATCTTTTGCTAATCTAGGTCTACAATTTGATTTTGAAAGCCATGCTTTACAAGTCACCTGTTGATGTATATATAATAAAAGCAGAGATACATAGCTTATAATCTTCTGACTTTAAATTTAGGCAATAAAAATGCATATTATAGACAAGGTATAAAAATATCCATATTCTCTTACACACTTCTGTGTTCTTTAGGGGCCATCCATCCTTTTAATCAGGTTTTCTACTTTTTTCAGTCATGTAAACTTCTCTGTCTTTCTCTGTCATGCTGGAAACATAAGTCCTTTACTGCTGACACAAACTAAGACACTTGTACCTGGTTCTTTCTATATTCTCTTGTGACTTCCTCCTTAAGTTTGTATTGTTTCTTAAGATGGAACCCTTATTGCTCGACCATTGTATTTTCTTGCTAAAAGAATTTGTCTTCATATCACAAACATAAGTTAAAGGAAATTGGTATCAATTAGTTCTCCTCAAATGTCTCTATAAATACAGCAAAATATCAGGACTGAATATTTTTGAACCAAATATATCAAATGTTGAATGTTGTAAGTGCAGACTTCTGAAAGTAAAAAGATTTTCCAAGAACCAGTAATATTAATAAATTGTAAGTGGGGGTTCCCAAGTACTTAGTTATATTGGCTCAATTTCCCATATACTTAAAGATTTTGTGTTTAAGCCTTGGAGGAGCAATATGTTTAAAGCTTCTTGTAAGTGAACTACTTGTCAAATTACAAGTTAAATGAGACATGAAAAACCTCATCCTCACTAATACTACTTTTTTTTTTCTTGGTCAGGATTAAAAGCCTGAAAGATTTGGAGCTCCAGTGGTCCAGCATATTATGAGTTATCCATCTTTAATATAATAGTGTTCACTGTTTTATTAATAGCAATTTTTTACTTAAAAATTCTTCCTGATACTATTAAGGATGATGTGACATCCTCATTTTGCATTGAACTTGTTCCTGCCATCTGGTATTTATGTCCCTTTGTATAGTTAGTTATCTGGCTGCCTGGGATGACCAGATGAGTGAATAGCATAATTTCAGAGATATGTGCTTAGTTTGACATAGTAAGGACCAAGCGACACTATACAGCTAAGTATTTTTAGTAAGAAGTCACTGTGCCTATCACTGCTATTCTAGGTAAACACACAAGGAACAACTGCTTCTCAACAACTGAGATGTTAAGGAGGACTTTTGTAACCAGCTGTAGGTCAGAAAAAAGGGAAGGAAGTGGTAATGGAGAACTGGTAATTTTTGCTATGTTGTTTGAAAAAACATACAAGCTCTGTGTTCGAATTTGTAGAAGTCTAGCCTTTTGATACCAATTGGCAGATCTTTAAATTGCAAAGCATATGTTCTCTCTTATAAGTGTAGCAGTGCTGTGATCTTACAGTCTTTCAAGTTTGTAGTGACCAGGTACATAATAAATATGTATAACAATTATTTTTATGAGATGGCTGGGTGTTTGAACTCTGCTGGTAATGCATATCTCTATTCCAGACTTCTGTTTAGCAGTAAGAACCATAAATGTGTACCTATGTTTCTACAAATACTCATAAGGTTATCAAGCCTCTTGCAAAATTTTATGTATTTTTAAAGGTTTTGTTCTTGAATGCAGCAAACTGCAAGGAAAAAAAAAAGCATATTTTTTTGTTCTACTCTATTAAAGTCAAATTGTCTATTTTTCATGACTCTCAGGAGAAGACTGAAAAGATTCCCAGGTACATGACAAAGGATTACCAATAAACTGTGTCTAAAAATATTTACTAGTTGTTTACCAGGGATGAGGTCTTTTTTTGCCTTTTGCACACTATGAATATAGATTTTATCAAAAATTATTTTATACGGTCTTCGCTAAAAATTCTTAGTACATGTTGAGAAACAAGAAAACTTTTTTTTAATTCTATGTTGTTTTGATCCTTTATATTGAGAGCTCAAAATACAAATAGATGGAAATTTCAGCAAACAGTCATCCTCAATCTCATTACTTTCATAGCATCATTGTATAGTCAGTCACTGTGTAATGATAAAGGGTAATATTTTATTGATGTCAAGTCTCTGAACAAGTTCATGAGTAAAAGCCATCATGGATTCATCAAAAAATAAATAATTTTGCAGCAACCTGACAGTCTTCCATAATGCTGTATGGTATGCGCACTTTCTTGAAAGAAGGGATCTCCTGATTGCAGTAAGGGTTTTCATGGTATCCATGACTTTGTGCAAATAGAAAAATTAGAAAAGAGAAAGATGAGAAAAGAGAGCAACCATTGAGGGACTCTCTGTGAGAAGCTGCATCAGTTCTTGACATCCCTCAAACTGAGTATGAATCCAGTGGCTTCCCAGTGGGAGTCTTACCTTGAGGTCTATTGGACTTCTTCTCTCTCACTTCTCTGTTCTGGAAGTGTGAAACAAACAGTCCTTCCCTTTTTTTTTTTTTTTTCCTTTTGATATGAAAAGCCCAACCACAGAATGGGAGGCTGTCTCTCTACCTCTTTGAAACTGAGGTAATCCTGATTTCATTTGTCTGTTGTGTTTCTCTTTCACCTATCTTCTGAGGTGTAGTATGTCTGAAGGCTTTAAGATTGGCTGTCTAGGTCAGGAAAACAGCCTAAGTAAAAGCTGAATTTTAAAATGTAGAATTTTTTTTCAAGTCATCCTGTAGTGGTACATTTTTGTTCTAATATTTTTCAGTTGATATTTTGTTGTAGTCAACATGTTTTGAATGGTTTGATCCTACCTACCCCCATGCAGTTGGTTTAGTCCATCATTGTTTCCTCCCCCTTTCCGTGTCTGTCTTTGTCCCAGCAAAAATAAAGACTATTTCTGGTCTGAATTAATTCTTTTGTCTAGTTGATTATTTTGCCTCTCAGGCTTTATGGCAGCATGACAGAAGGATCAAGTAAGTAGGGAATGGCTGGAAGAGCAAAATTGTTGTCTTGTTAAGATCATCAAAAGCCTTTCTGGGCCTATGTTGCCAGATTTTGAGGAGGAGATGGCTCAAAAGTTTAGGGAAAATCAGATAGAGGGGTGTTTGTTCCATAAATTATTTTTGAAAAGGTGGGTATTTATTTTGTTTGTTTGTTTTGCT